>NW_005841952.1:1223409-1225877 GCF_000455745.1 Alligator sinensis
TGCCTCCAGCACACCCCTAACATGCCCTGGCATCACCCCCTTCACACCTCTGACATACCCTCTGCAAAAACTAGATCACCCAGAAACACCCCCAGCACCTCTCTCCCCTGCACAAACAGTTGGACTGCTCAGAAACACCCCCGACCAGCGCACTCCCGTCCACTGAAGTCATTGGCGATCTGTTTGAACTTCAGTAGACTTCAAGCCAGGCCCTGCCCTCTAGCCATGTCTCATCCTGTGCCAAAGGTTTTTTGAACTCATTCTTCTCTGAACTGCAAGCGCGGTGCTTTAATCACTGGGCTATAGACTAGACTGAAGAGCAAGCTTCTCTCCATCCTACTAAAACTGAGCCACTGCACTCTGCAGTGCAACAGGAAAGGAAGGGGCTAAACTAGAACTCAGAACTTGCTGGTCTGTATTACAGCAGCCATCACACTAAGCCACATACACACTACCTAGTGTGGCTTCTCACCTGGCATATTTCTCTTCAACTGGCTGCCCAGGGACCCACTTCAGAAAGAGGACTGGAGAGAGCACTGGGGAGCATTCAACTCGTGGCCTAGTGGCTAAAGCACTGTGTAAGACAATTCCAGAGGCACAGGTTCAAAACCTACCTCCTATACATCATATAGTTTTGCCTACCTACACACTTGTGCATCTGCGCTGCACATGGAATAGGACCACAGACTGTGCTAGCAGCAAACCCAGCCGCTCCGTGGCTGGGGGAGGGGGGTGTGTCAATCTGTCTCAACATCAGTGGTCTTCAAACCAGGCCCTGCCTTCTAGCCACGTGTTTCTCCTGTCCCTTGCCTTTAACCTCATCTACAGTACAGCACAATACTGTTACAACAACCTGTTTAACCCCTAGGTTGCCTGTACAATGCTTTGCACCCTCACACGTAAGCAGTACAACTGGTAAGCAGGAACAGCTGGGCTTTTACCAGGCGAAAGCAGGTCAGTCTGGACTGGTTTGGTGCTAACATGGAAGTGGACAAGCTAAAATGGTTCAAGCAGTCCACAGTGCATTTGGAGATCTCCCGGCAGGGTGAGATCCAGGGCAATGGCTTTAAAATATGCAGGTGTGTATGCAGGGCAAACCAGCTAGGCTTTTGACACCAGCTCAGTAGGGCTAGCGTAGACACGTCAAACTGCGAGCGCTTTTCAGTCAGGCCTCTAGTGTAGCGAGAGCTTTTGATTGCTTCGTTCACTCCCAACTTCACTCCTAAGCATCCTCTAGACTTGAATCAGCCTTTTAATTAACATTCAGTCCTTTTCCTGCCTGTCTTTTGGCTCCATCCATCCTGCACTTCAGCCCCTAAGTTTGTTAATGGCCCCATATAATTCCACTGCCTCCTGCTCAGTTTAATCACTGTCTTCCCAACCTTGTCTTTAGATCATATGCTGATCACAGCAGGGATTTTTTTTTTTCCTCTTCCTAACCATGTGTATTTTTTCCCCTACTGGAAAATGGCCTGTATATCTATGGCACCCCATCAATAATAAATGTAATTGATCAGAACCAAGCACACGTAACAACGTCTCTCAGCTTGTACCCATGTCGCTCGCTGGATTGCAAAACAGCCATTAAATTCCATTGTAGCAACATGTCTACCGAGAGGAGCGAATTGTCTCCAATGCAATTTACTGCTGAGATGATTGAAAGGTTTGACACACACTGAAATCTCTGAGTTTTGTTTTGTGTTTTGTTTTTTTTTTTACAACCCAAGCTGCCGTTTCCTCTAATGATATTCATGTGATGTCTGCAAGTGACAATAGTTGTATATTCACAAGGCAGCTTTTGACCATCGGGTTTGTGTTGTTTCGTTTTGTTTTGTTTTTTCCTCATTCAAAATCTTGGTGAACTCTTCCCCCCCCCCCACTTTTTATTATACGAATCAGCCAAATAATTTAAACATGTTTTATTCTTTAATAAACTTTGTGTTCACATTTCCTGGGTATGCTGAATGCTCATTCCTCATTAAAGGTGGGGAGACCAGCATGCATGAAGCGGAGTGAGAATGGGGGCTAATGTTCTTTAATTCCAAGTCAAAGAACGTTAAGCTGGAAATAAGATGCACATTTTCAACACTGAACCTAATTAAACAGTGGAACAGATTGCCAGGGGATGTGGGAGATTTTCCATCAGGCAGAATCTTTAACTGAGGATTCTCAATGCTTTTCCACAAGATGGGCACTAATTCAGCCTCGAGCTGTAGGGCTCGATGTAGAAGCACTTGGCGAGATGCTCTGTGTAGAAAAGTGAGACCAGAATGATACCTTCTGGCCTTCACAATGTATTAATGCAGCATAATGTGCTCCATGCAGATCAGATGCATTTGCAACCCTTCCCTGACACGCAGTAACTAGAATAGCCTCCCTTGCTGTTAGTAATGCTTTCAAAGAGGAACTCACCGAAGTTGAAGCAGGCAGAAATCATCTCTACTTCCAGCATATTTCATAGGGTTCTG
>NW_005841952.1:1225887-1253058 GCF_000455745.1 Alligator sinensis
GCGTCACGTTTTACAGGAGGCAATGCTGTCTAGAGGTGGGAGCAAAGGACTGGTTATGAGGAGACTGGTTTTCTCCACCCTTCTGGCTCTGCCACTGATGTGCAGCAGGAACTTGCTCAAGTCACTAATCTCATTGGCTCAGTTTCCCCCAACTCACTGCTTTGAGCCCCTCAGCAGAACAATATCAGGGACTAAGTCATTAAAAGCAGCTGTGTTGTTCAATAGACTTGGCATCCCTCTTAAGACTGCCCTTAATTGGAGAATGTGAAAATCCTGGTGCAACTTAGCAAAACCTCAGGGCTGCCTGGCTTCAAACAACCCACTCTGCTAGGTGAGGCTGTCTGGAGGGCACAGTGCTGTCTAGCCCCTCCTAAGCCAGGCAGCTCCCTATCTTGCCAGCCTGGATTTCATCTGCTTTGAGCTTCCCATGTGGCGCGAAGCAGAATCTGTCTCCTTGTATTTTTAGTGCTGCCTTGTGGAGGGAATGATGACAAATGCCTCAGAGGAAGAAAGTTTCCAGTGAGGCGCTCCCAAACCAAATTACTGTTAGAAAAGACAACACACACCAAAGTCGTTTAGGGCAGATCACTGAAATAGCTCTTCTATATTTTCCTTTTTGTATCGCAGTGCCATCCAGGGAAACAGCAGCTACTTGTGTTACATGCCAGAAACCATTTCCCTAACATGTTGACAAATCTGGGAGGATGAAATACCTCACTGAAGTGTTGAAAAGCCCAAAATGGGATGACGGAATCGACATGCAATATTCAGCGCGCCTTTCTTTGCTGCACGCGTGCTCCTTTGATGTGCTCTCATTGGGGAGCAGTAGCTAGTCTGGTCTGACTAATACAGCTTTTTTCTGGCAGCGATGGTTTAATTTTGCATGCTGAAGTCTTGCTGATGTATAAAACAGCAGAATAATAAAGGGACAGGCCTGCTTTGAACGGCTGGAAGCAAGAGAGGAAAATGAATCCCCTTCTTGCAACAGGGATTTTTGTCCAATGGTCCAATGGTGTGCATGAACAAATGTGTGCATTTGTTCATGCACACATTTGTTCAGTGTGCATGAACAAATGGTAAGGGTGTGCTTTTCCTACAAGCCCCCCTGGTAGGATCTGTGTGTGTAGGGGTTGGGTGGGGTAGCAGGCTCCTGCCAGCAGTACAGCATACTGTATTTTGTACAGCATACAGCATTTAGATGTGATGCTAGTAGAGTAAAAGCAAACCTATCTCTGCATCATTTCTTCTAGTGCTCCCGACCACAGGAGACTTTCTGCATATGCTTTATCATTGGGAAGCAATGAAGCACCTCTAGAAGAGCAGTATCCCTGAGTCCTGGCTCTCACTCCAAGTGGTTCATGGGTTTTGCTTAAAAATTGTGCATGGTGTGTATGTGTGTGTGTGCGTGCGCGCATGTGCTTTTTTTTGCTGCTACACTACTCTACTGTTTCTAAGGAACAAAACAGTTTAACTCCCTCCTGCCCGAGCAGACGCCACTGTGGCAGCCCTTTTGTTTAATTGCAAACACCATTTCTAGCAGATGGCCCCAAAAAACCTCAAGCAGGTACCTTGAATCATAGCGACTGCACCTGATTAATGCAAATGCAAACTGTTTATGAGCTGAACAGCAGTCGTCTCACCTGTGCAGTGCAGTTCCTGAGGGAAAGCAGAAATGGAGCAGCTAGACTGCAAAAACTGCACCCTCTTCTTTGTGATGGTCCACAGAGCTTAGCCAAAGACAGGAGGAGAGAGGCTGAACAGCCAATATTGTCTTTTAAAGAGAATCCTACTGCCTCCTAGAAGTAGGGGAAGCACACTGCCCCAGCCGCTCCTGCACCTCTCCCTGCCAACCACCCTCCCAAGCAAAGTAAGGGAACATCACTCCCTGAAGAGGGAATCAGGCCAGCCCACCTGATGGTTTCTTGGCCAGAAAAGATATTAAAACAAGCAGGCACGTGGATGGGTGGGCAAGAAGCCAATGGGACTATGGCCTGAAAGGACAGAGTAGGCCGTAAGAAAAGGGTGCAGGAAGGCTAAAGGACGCTGAAAGCACCGAAGAGAGATGCTCAAAGACTGGAAACCAGGGAACAAGGTGGAGCCAATGGCCCACTGAAGGAAGCCCAACACATGGCTCAGGATAGGATATGCCAAAGGAGGGTTGAGGGTCCAGGTCCTAAGAGAAGCCAAGGTGGGAATGATCAGGTAAAACGGAGCAGGGGATTATTCAGGCATAGAGAAATGGAGTGGGGAATCTGAACTGGGTCTAGTTTTCTAGCCAGAAAGTGGCACTTGGAGAGGGATGAAGCAATGCAGAAAAGGCCTCAGCAGTGGCAGCACCAGACTGCCCTGCCCCGCAGCCCCCCTGGAAGGAGGCACTGTCATCTGGGGGTAGGGACCGAATAAATCGGACTGCTGGTGTTCAAATCCCTTCTGGCTGGCTCTACTGTGAGTGTGGTGTGCAATTGCTATACTTAATTCATGGCAAGCAGCAGGGCTACCCTCAGTGGTGAGTAAATGAAAAATGTAATACTAATTTTGGTCATTAAAACCCTGTCACCTGGGCCCAGTGGCAAGGTGAATACATTTCTCCATTGGCGAGCAGGGAGATGGGAGCTCTGGACAATGTAGCTGGACAGCAACTGGCACGCTACACTTAGCCTGGTGCTGGAGACCGCTCTCTCGCTCAAAGACCAGGGGCGGGGGTCACTTGTGACAGCAGCTGTGGCACGAAGTCTGTGATAGCGCACAAAATGCCAACGAGACATCCCGCTTTGACGATATTTTTCACTAGAGAGATGCCATGAGATGTAACAAAGCAGCCTAAGTGAAGTGCAGCCTTCTACTCTTGCAGGAAAGACCATACCAGGCTTATTTTAAAGCTGGAAGCAAAGGGTGCTGGAAAAGACTTAGCGGAGGGCTCTGGAAAGGGAGGGTGATGGTGGTGTACCTGGACCTGCCCTACCGTTGCCGCAAACACGATGAGATTCTTGGATCTGGAATCAGATGAGGTGGGGATGTGGATGTATTGGAAAGGATGCCTGAGAAGAAGGTGAGGAAAACAGCAATCAAAAAAGGGATTTATAGGTAACACAGCAGAGGGTGTCTCAAGGAAGGGCAGAAGCCCAGACGAGAACCGCCGAAGGGCTCAGGGAGTCTCTCCTGGGCACAAAGAGATCTGAAGGGTCTCACTCCAGATGTTACCGTGTAATGGGCAGTATGTCTACACTGCTGGTTAACTTCTCATTTATTTCCGATTTAAGGCACTCCCTCGTTAGACTCAAGGCCCTCCTCTCACCTCTCCAAAAAGACGCCAGCTCTTAGTTTTCACTCATTTTTTGACTGGAAACATAAAGGAGAAATCCGTCCGGTGCAAAGAACTCGGAAAGCCCGCAGCAGGTCACAATGTTTTTGATACTACAGGCTCCTATTTGAAATATCTGGGTTTATCTGGGAATTGTCTACATGCCCGCTCACCTAACCGTGCTAACAAGGAGCAGCACCCCTAAAAGGATCTTGCTGGCTGAGACTCCTGGTCTATACTAATACTTAGCAATTATTAAAGCAGGACCCAGCCCAGTCACGCACATACTCTGCTAATGCATCTTGATCGCAAATAGCTCACAACCTGTTTACAGTCTTGGTGCAACGCACGCAGACGCATTAGCTTTTTAGCATTGATAGGAAGCGCCTGAAAGAAATTCAAACCTCGGCCTTGACTCCTCTTTCATAGCGGCGTAGATCTTCCATGTCTTCCTCCGCCAGTTTGTTCAGTTCGGTCAAGATAACATCTAAAGCCTGAAACACACAGAGGGAATCCCAGGTGTCCTATGAAAGAAATACTGGCACAAAGCTGATTTGGAAGAAGGAAGGGACTTTATGGGGGGGGTTAAGTAATACATTTTATCAAGCAATGCTAAACAAAGGAGATCGGATGTGCTGTACAGAGAAGGTCTGTAATGATCAGAGATAAGAGACAAACTATAGGTGTAATTCCAGATATTACCAGAAGCAGCCTTTACCTCTTAAGTAATTTAAGACAAAGCAATATCCCCTCAGATTAGAGACAGCGACAGTCTAGCGAAGCTGAAACCTTTGGGCACAGAAAATCTGCCAATTGTTAGGATTTTTGCGCTGGAGCCGTTGAATGAAAAATTGCTAATCTATTGCCATCTAGTGGTTGCTTTCCAATATAACCATTTGTCTTTTTTTTTGTTGGTTTTTTTGGTTTTTCCAGGCTCATGCCTTTCATCCTGAAGGGACTTAAATTACACGTGGCCCCTCGGCCGTAAAATACCATCTGATCTACAGGCCTCCCCGCAGGTGCTGGCAGCGGTGGCCCAAAGGTGGGAAAGAGATGCCCCCAGCCATGCCCCTAGCATCTGAAGGGTTAAAAAGAACTTGGAGTATTTAATACTGACCTATTTTAATATGGAAGGGAGTGCGGGCCATGATTAGCAGAAAACATGTAATCATCACAAGTGCCGCTCTAAATAATCCCTTGCTGTTACATCCGACCCTTCTGCCTTAATTAGCCATGCAGCTACCCTGCTTCTGCCAGAGCACGTGGGGGGATTTTTTTTTTCTTTTCTTGGATTCCTCTCCCTGCTGTACAGGGACAAGAGAGCAAAAATTATCAACGGCTAAAAATACGAGCCTACTTACCACCTCTGTAAAAGCTTTCCGATGGAAATCTCCCAGGGGAACGTTTTCCAAGGTAGTTTGCTGCACCTCCTGAATGCTTAAAAACTGCCTGATGAGAATATCAAACATCCAGCCTTGGAGGGAAAAAGAAGTCAGGTAAGATGTTTGAGAAGCCAGGCAGAGAAATCCCTCCTCCACCCCGCCAACCCACCCCTTTCTCTTCCCCCCTGGAAAATTGGCAGCGGTGTTATTTTTAGTTTGGTATACACTTAACTGTGTAGGGGCAGCACCTGGCACGAGGGATGGCAGCGAGCCTGGCACAGAACAGCCCTGCTGGGGGCAAGGATTGGTTCAGGTGGATGAGATGTGAGAGTAAATGCAGCATAGCATACAACCAAAGTTTATGGCTCCCCTGCTGTAGGGCACAGCGTGTCTTCCCACTTAAGTTTCTCAAGACCTCTGCACACAGTTTGGTTGTGAGCATGCCCATGATGAGAAGAACCACAGTCAACAGAGGCTGCTTCAGCTTCTGAAAAAGCTGTCCTGCCTTATGCTGCATTGCACTTGTATGTCTCCATTTGGGTCTTTAGGGTCTGTTAGGTTTCCCCTGAAACCCCGGTGACTCTAATCCAGCAGCTAGACTGAGCCCTTCAACTGGGACCTCGCCAGCACATGTTTTATGTACTGCACTGTGCTGCTACAGGGGTAATGCAAAATGATGTTACACAGAGGGGAAACTGGAGGCATATTACAAAGTATATGATGCTTGTGTTTTGCCTTAGTCATCAGCATGGGGACAAGATCGCAAAAGGCATGGCTCCCATATGCGTCCTCTGCACTCCGATTTGCATTGTAGTGATCTTCCACATACAGCCTCTTTCTCCCCAATGGCTCTATGGGAAGTATAGTCACATGGACTAAACACAAGCAAAAACCAAGAGTGTCAGCCTTAACAAAGATTGCAGATTCCCCCTGGTATAGTACAACAGCTGAAGTATGAGGAGGCATCATCTCCAGTGGCCAGAACTGAGGGTTTTACATCCTGTTCCTTGCTCTCCGCATGCCCTGCTGGGTGGCTGTGGGCAAGTCACTGCTATAAATAATCTACTCACTGACCTCTTCCTCCATTAAAGCATATTTAAAGAAGCAGAAAAGGCACCGGTCCAGCTCTGTTTCCTAAGATTGCTGATACTACTATAAGCTTTTCATCTCAGAGTGCTTTAAAGAAGAAGTCCAGTGTCATTATTTCATTATTTATGCTTGAGGAAACTGAGGCGCAGTGCTTTGCCCATGGCCTGGCAGCAGAGCTCAGATCTTATGGCTGGGGCAGGGAACTGCCCACAAGGGTATGTTGCTTCCCTTTTGAGGCAGACAGTTCTTGCCTATTCCCAGGTCCATTGCCGGGGGGTTGAGGAGGACGGTCTATATTTGGAAACTACACAAGTGCAATGGCTACTGTTGAATGCTTGTGTGTGTGCACACTCTCACTGGCGAACACTAACCCCAGGCCCTCGAGCATTTGCAAAATGTCCCGTGGATGGAAAGCATTAAGCAAGCACGGAGCAGGGGGTTTGTTCAGGACTTGCAGGGTTTGTTCAGGAGTTAGTTGCAGCAAGGTTGGGGGATTTTTTTCCATCCCCGCTGCGGTTCAGTACTCACTTGCCAAAACCACGCTTGAGTGCTCCTTCCCCGAAAACCCTGGGTCCTGCATACTAATCGTTCCTATCAAGTGCTCCAGAAGAAATATGTCAATAAGCTGTTTACTCGCAAATGCTGTAACCTGTGCAAGAAAGAAGAGACGCTCTAATTACATTTCAGAAGGAACAGAAATTCTTCTCTGGCGGCTGCTTGTAACTTTTTGTGCTGCTCAAACAGAGAAATCTGCCCCTTCTTCCTGTTGAGCTCCCTTGCTAGTCAACAAAAAACAGGTCATACAGTGTTGCCTTGGTCCAAAACGGCTTCCAAGAGCTTGCAAAAGTGTTAGGCTGGCTGGGTTTTTCTCTCATCCTCTCTCGCACTCCCTTTCTCACATGCACACATGTAGTAGTGCAACGTTTCAAATGCTAGCAATGGAGTAATCCCACTTTGAGACCCATTTTCCTTATGGATATCAAAGAGATACTAAGTTATATGCTGGTAGGGGGATTGCTGGTAGTAGCTATCAGCTGGTAGCTACCACGCTGGTAGGGGGATTGCTTGACAATGGGATTGCTATCCCTGTCATGTGCCACCTGGCGGTTGCCCCAGAGAGGAGGACATTTCCAGAGGCATGTTAAAAGATACCGCAGTCAAATGCTGGGCTCCGTCGTGTGTTCTCCGGCTTGTTAGAGGCTGCAGCAGAACTTTGCATCCCTACCTTGGAGACCTGAAATGCAAAGATAAGACAGAGGTTGCTGCAACCAGAGCTAAAGCAACCCCTTTAAAGACAAGTTGGACACCACTTGGATGGCAATGGCCCCAAGTCATTCTGCTTACTGATCCTTTGGATCTCGAGCATATATGTGGGGCAGCAGGGAGTGCAGACTGGAATTAGAGGCTTCATGCAGAGGTCCCTGAGGGAAGAGAAGCTGGGACGCTGGCCTGTGTAATGCAGAGGGGGATCAGGCACTTTTGTAGCTGAAGAAAACAATCTCTGTGAATTGATGGATGCTGAAGGGATGGTGCTTGGACGAGCCCCCGATGTGAACCCGCTGTGCCCTGTGCAGCTCCAGTTCTATCTGATGACATTTGCTAAAGGGAACCAGAGCTTTGCTCACCAAAAACCTCCTTCCACTCTCCCAAGAGGCAGCCTGAGCTGAGTGCACTTTACTAGCCAAAAAAACACACTGGTTATACTCATCAAAGACAGGAGGGATGGTAATATTTCACTAGCATCAACCGTTTAGCTCACAAGCTAGAGCCCCTTCCAGGTGGTAAAGGCTTTGGTTTATCTTCAGGTGTAAAAGCTGTGCCGCATATAGGAAGCCAGTCTGAGCACTGAGATTTTGGCCTCTAGGAGACGGGGCAGTGTAGAAAATTTGGCTGGCAGAAATCCTGTCCTGTCTATCCTTCCCTGCAGCGGCAAACCCTCCTGCCCTTGTGCCTCACACACAGCCTGCTCTCAGCTGCTAGCTCTGGGGCAGGCAGACCAGGATCCACGGGAGGCTGAAGAAAGAGAGCAACATGTTGGGATGAAAGGACTGAAGTGGGATTCAGGAAATGCAGCCTTAGTTCTCGATGCTGTCACAGACCCGCTGTGATGCCAAAGCCAAGTCTCTTATAGCCCCCAAGCCTCAGTTCCTCATCTGTGAAATGGGGTTAGCAAGCCTTTCCTTCCCCACATGCTGTGTGTCCTGCCTACTAAATCTCTAAGACCATCAGGGCTTGTACAGCTGCTAGCACAATAGGCTTGTCATCTCATTTGGGGGCCTGTGAGCATGCAACGAATGTCTCCAACTGCTTCAGAGGAGAGGAGAGGAAAGGTAGGAGCAACAGGAGGGCCAGTGCACTGAAAGGCAGATCACTGGGAGGACTCCTGGGTCCTGCTGGGCTAAGCACAAGGAGGCCTGTTCTTACTGTTCACTGGGCTAATTCAGAAAAGGATTTTTTTTGCCTCTTTCCAGAAAAAGCCTCTCCTCCCCCCTGTGCTGAGCCCTTTCTGTAGAAGCTGCCATTCAAATTAATATTAATTGTCATTAATAAATCTAATACAGCTGCCTTTAATCTCCCTGCATGCAATAAGGGGGTGTTTGTTCCACTCTACTTGCTGCACGGAGCAAGCCCCATCGCGCTGCCACTGCAGTTTGTTCGAAGCTCTTTGAAATTCGCCTCACTCCCGAGGCACATCATTCCTCCCAGACCTCGTCCTTCAAGTTCTAATTACCTGGAAAGAGCGATTCCTATTATTGCCGAGTACAATGCAGGCACCTATCTACGTGCATTTGCATATCAGACGGGGATGCATGAACCTCCTTTCTCTGACGGTGTAATCTCCGCAAACAAGCATCCTGTGTGTGTGTCAGCAAGAGCTACATGAAAGCAGAGTGTGGGTTTTTATTCTTATAAATCTAATCCATTACAATACACGCCGAGATGCATGTTGTATGACAGGATGTAATCTCTCCATTGCTTGCGACTTCTACTGATTCTGCACGTTGGGCCCTAATTCCTGCATTTTGCATCCGGCCAAAATGCCTTTCCACCTCCTCCAAGTTACTTCTGTTTCTAATGTGGATTTTAAATCACTGCAAGGAAGATCAAATTCTGTCTCTACCTGAGGCCCCATCAGGAAAGCGATGAGGTACCAGTAAAAAACTCACTTGTTTGGCAAGGGAAGCATGTGTGTGTTAGGTTAGGTTCAGGCAGCAGAAACTCAGGATCAGCTGGGAATCTGTCAGCATTGTGCATGGTGCTGCACACACACAGACTTAGCTCCCCACAACTTGCACATCTAAATAGACACAGGGGGGAAGAGCACAAGCAGTGAGCAATGTGCTGGTGGCAAAAGCTGTGTTTTGGTGGGCCAGGAGGATTAGCTGGAGGAGGAAGAAAAAAAACCATGGGAGCAGAGGGGACATTAATGGCAAGGAAAAGGGATGAAAGAAGGGTGAAGTGAGGTGAAGTGAAGAGTCTGAGAGGGAGAAAAAGGGTAGGAGCATAATCTGACATCTTGATAGCCTTAAGTCATTTTAGTTGCTAATAGGCCACAACTTGGCCATTACAGATCTGTGCAGACTGGGCCACCTCCACCCTTGTGATAGGGGAGTTGCATCCAAAGTGGGTTTGAGTCAGTGCCCTTCCCAGTTAGTTGGTGTCCAGAGTCCCCACCGATTCAGAAAAGGAGGAAACCTTTCCAGCACCCGGCCAGGCCAATAGAAAATGAATCAGACTGATGTAAAACTGGGAGAAAACGCTTTGAATGTCAACTTGCTAACATCTTCTTCCACACTGAGAACCCGTGTTTAGCTAGCCATGAAACAAGCACAGTGAGGCTGAAACGCTCTGCCTCAAATGCGGTTTCCACGGGCAGACCCTGACCATGGCTGATGTGACAAACTCCATCCCAGGACTTGAAAAATAAAAGAGCAGAAGGGAACAGGGCTAGGAGATCTCGGGTCTATTCTTGGCTCTGCCGCTGCTTCGCTGCGTGACCTAGGGCGATTCCCAAGCTGTGCCACCATATCCCAAGCTGTGCCTCTTATCTAACGGAGAGTGTGCGCTCCCCAAGGCGCTCTCCCACTCCCTGCCTGTCCCGATGTCACTTGGATGCATAGCTGAATTACATGGGAGCTGAAGTTGCCAGGCACCCTTGAAAATCATACCTTAGCTTCAGGCACTCGCACGTGAAACTGCTGGGGCAGGAATATTTATAGATAAATACTACAGCCAAAGAAACAGTACAATAATTAGGGTGACTCCAGCTGCCTTAAGGGAGAGTTTTCAAGCCAGGTTAAGCCGATACGTCTTAGTGATCAAGCCACTGTACTTTTAATTTCAGATCTACATATAGTCTTGATAGCAACCTCTTTTTTTCTGTCTGGCTGCCCAGCTAAAAGTGTACCCTCCTCCTCCCCACCCTCTTACCCCCGCCCTCTGCCATCTGACTAGGCTCTTATGTGTTTAAGACATCAAGCTTGGCCTTGGCTTTTCAATTGACTCAGGTGGTGATTGTCAAGACTGATGACCCGTGGGGATTTTTCCACCAGGACACTGGAATCAGGTGGTGACTAACTGTTATGACTGATGGACCAGGTGGGTTTCTCACCAGGCTATTGGAATTAATTTCTTACGTGAAATTAATAACCCATGCTGCCACACATACTTTGAGAGTACCTGGTGTTGCTGCAGTTTAATCAGCTTGGCATCATATTCACCAAGGACTGAGTGAGCTAAAGCTGTGGCGTCCTCCACAATGACATGTGAAATGATCCCTTCGAGAATATCCTCACAGTCCATCTCTTGCACAGTCTCTCGAGGCTGAGCCAACACAGAAGGAAACATCAGCTTTACCTTAGTAAGAAAAAGGGCTGTCTAAGTTATTGCAGCTATCGGACAAAAACAAACCTTAGCCCAGATTGACAGTAACTGAAATCCATTATCATCCAAATGGCTATCTGACAGCCTTAGTGACGTGAGTTATTGGGTCTAAGTCCAATTATGAATGTCCTGATGTCTGCATGACAAAAGACACCATCACAAACAGCACTCATTGGCAGACCTGGCAAAAGAGGTGAAGGTCTGAATGGACCCCATTGCAGCTTGAGAGGCAGTCTCTATATAGTTTCATAGTTGGTAGGGTTGGAAGGGACCTGAGCAGATCATCAAGTCCGACCCCCTGCCGTGGCAGGAAAGGATGCTGGGGTCAAACGACCCCTGGCTAGGTGATTATCTAGCCTCCTTCTGAAGACCCCCAGGGTAGGGGCAAGCACCACTTCCCTTGGAAGCTGGGTCCAGATCCTGGCCACCCTGACTGTGAAGTAGCGCCTCCTGATGTCTAGTCTGAATCTACCCTTGGTCAAATTATGGCTGTTGTTCCTTGTTACCCCTGGTAGTGCTCGGGGGAACAGGGACTCTCCCATTGCCTGCTGGTCCCCCTTGGCCAGTTTGGAGCTGGCCACCAGACCCCCCCTCAGCCTTCTCTTGTGAAGGCTGAACAGGTTCAGGTCCCGTAGCCTCTCCTCGTAGGGCCTGCCCTGCTGTCCCCGGATCACGCAGGTGGCCTCCTCTGGACCCTCTCCACGCTGTCCACATCCCACCTGAAGCGCGGCGCGCAGAACTGGATGCAGTACTCCAACTGCGGCCTGACCAGTGCCGCATAGAGGGGGAGGATCACCTCCCTGGACCTGCTCGAGATGCATCTGTGGACGCATGACAAGGTGCGGTTGGCCTTCCTGACCGTGTCCCCACACTGTCGGCCCATGTTCATTTTGGCATCAATAATGACTCCAAGATCCTTTTCTGCCTCTGCTCTGACAAGGGAGTTCCCCACCCTGTAGGTGTGCTGCTGGTTCTTCCCCCCAGGTGCAGCACCTTGCACTTGTCAGTGTTGAACCCCATCCCGTTCTCATCCGCCCACCCCTGTAACCTGTCTAGATCTAGTTGCAGCCTGTCCCTCTCTTCCAGTGTGCCCACTTCTCCCCACATCTTAGTGTCATCCGTGAATTTGAACAAGGTGCTTTTCACCCCCATGTCCAAGTTGCTGATGAAGATGTTGAACAGTGCGGGCCCGAGGACTGAGCCCTGGGGGACCCCACTGCCCACGTCCCTCCAGGTCAAAAATGCCCTGTCCACCACCACTCTTTGGGTGCAGCCCTCCAGCCAATTTGCAACCCATTTGACTGTGTAGGCATCTACACCACAGTCGCCTAATTTTTTATGAGAATAAGGTGAGAGACAGTGTGGAAGGTCTTCCTAAAGTCCAGAAAGGCTATGTCCACCGCGACACCTGCGTCTAAGGATTTTGTGACCTGGTCGTAGAAGGCCACGAGGTGGGTCTGACAGGCCCTGCCCCTAATAAACCCGTGTTGGTTGCCCCTAAGCATAACCTCCCCTGCTCACCCCTCGTAGATGTGCTCCTGGAAAATTTTCTCCAAGAGCTTCCCCAGGACCGAAGTTAGACTAACAGGCTTATAGTTTCCTGGGTCCTCTTTCCTCCCTTTTTTTGAAAATGGGGACCACATTGGCCCTTTTCCAGACCTGAGGCACACTGGTAAGGGATTCTCCTCTGTCACTGCTGCATTTTCATTCACAGTTCTGCGGATGCTCAAGATGAACTTCACTCTCCAGGGCTGGAAGAAGCAGAACTGATACCAGCTCCAAATTCAGGATCCCATAATTTGTACACACTCACACACACAAACATATGTATGCACGTATGTATGTGTGTGTGTGTGTGTGTGTGTAATATATATTACCCCAGCCACACACTGAAGCACTGCGGTGATTGAGTTAAATAACTCAAGTACAAAAAATAACACACACACACACACACACACATCTTGTTGTGTGTGTATATGAGAGAGAGAGGTGTGTGTGTGCATTTTACTCATTAATGCATGCCCCATGATCTGTATCTACACACCATGATACATGCACATCAACACATCCTGGCGCATACATATAAATATACACGTGGGTGTGTATGAGAGACATCCTTTTACTCACTAATGGTGACAAGATCGTCTGAACCACCTCTGTCACGATGTCATCCATGCTGTCAAAAATGGCAGCCCTTCCTAAATAGTCATCAACGAAATCCTTCACGGCACTTCTGAAGACATCAGAGGACAAATCTCGGAGAACCTCCATCAACAACTCATCCAGTAACACGTTGGGAAGATAGCTTGTGGCTGAGCTGGATTCTCTGAAGTGAGCCCTGGGAGAAAAGTGAAAAGCAAAAGGTTTGTCTTTCCGTACCGGCTGGATTGAATGGTTGCTGTTCAAAGGTGCTTGTTTGCTAATTCAAACAAGATGATTAAACTGCAGTGTTTAATGCTGAAGACAAGGTCAGGAAGCTATGGCTCTTGGTTTTTGCTCCTGGCTCTGCCATTTACTCGTATGACCCCAGTGACCCTCTTTCCTGACCCTGTTTGGTCTCCATGTCCTTGGTCTTGATCCTCTCTGCTCAAACTTGCCAACAAGAAGCAATTGTTCCAAGGAGTTTTAAGGACCTTTGTGAAATGGTACCTTGCCCACTAAGACCCAACAGACTCGTCTCCCACCAAAGCCACAAAATAGCCGCCAGACATTATTTCAGCTGAATCAGAGTTGAGCCCTTGACACAAGTGATGCGCTGTCCTGGGGGCTGCACAGCGCTGTCGACATTATGGCTATGCCCTCATCCTAAGAAGAAACAAAACTGCTCCTGGCCTCTGCAAATCAAGGCTGCAGTGTAAATGCAATTCATGGTGGGACTGGCCAGTCGCAGTCTCTCTCAGCACCATCCTTCTGAAACCTTAGTGGGTAATTCTACATTATAGGAGTACCACTTCAGTCTAAAATGTACTCTCTGGCATCAGGAAGGGGTATGGAAAAGGAAAAATGGAACAATAAGAATATCTAATTCCTGGTAACACTTTTTTCATCTGTACTGCCCCAAGCACTTTGTAAAATGGGGATAAAAACTTCTATATCAACGGGGAAACTCAGGAACTGAGGGACATCATAGGCCCAAGGTCACTCACTCGGCTGCTTGCAGGGGCAGAAACAGAATTTCCCAGTCCACTGCCTTAGTGACAATGCCTACAGCTTTCGCCCACCCCAACCATCCCCAGGAGCAGGCACGCAAAAAGTCTATCTGCTGAAGAAAATGCCATCTATCGCCACTAATCCTAACAGTTCAGCTGGTCAATGCCCCCTGCAAATTGTAGCATCAGTTCTCTTTCTTTGTAAATATTTACTCTAATTCTCAAAGCAAGCTAATAACTTGATTGTAATAACTTACTTAGATTGTTCTTCCTTTGATGGTTTCCCATTGCTGGACTCCAGTGGTTGTTGCCTCTGATCCTACAAAATGGAATAGTACTTCAAAACAATTCTGGCATGCACAGAAAACCCACCAGGGACAAAGCACAGGAACAGTCTAACCACCCCTCCTTCGATGAAAAACTGTGGTCTAATGAACATATAATCAGCCATTAGCAAGCCCCACGTTTGCTGTAATCCCGCCGTTGCTGAACTAGCCGTGGAATCCACAGTGGACCAGAAACTCAAAACCGCCTCCCACAGCCACCCACAAAACAAAATCCCAGCTGGTTTTGCATGAAGCAAGCCCATCGTGGGATCTCTTTGATATTTTATTAATGATTTTTTATGCTGAATGCAAAAGCTCCAGCATAAAGCCAAAGGAGCCTCAGGGAATTCAGGGCGGTTGGATCCGACAGGGAGCAAGTGAGAGAGGCACTGCTGTCTTGCACCTTTATGAATGTTGTGACAGCCTCTATAAGTGCATCCAGCTTCTCCAGCAGAAACCTGGAGATAAATGGGTTGGTGCACTTCCAAGTGTATGGGCAAAGAAATACCGGCTTGTTCCTAAAAGGGAGAAGGGGAGGTTGCAGGTGAGGATTCAGGCATCTTTTTACTCCGGTACTAACTATTTCCCTGAGTGAGATAGGTCTGGATCACCACCCCCTGCTCAATTATTGGGGAAGGCAATTGCCACAGATGTTGCATCTGGAAGGCACCTTCCCTGCATCGCCATGACTGGGGTGCTTCCAGGGGACAGGCACTCACCTAGAGCATCCCCCAGCCATGGCTCATGTACGTGCTACATCCTCAGACCTGTCTGCCTGAGCCTTCACTGCTGAATAAAACATCTCTTGGGCTCCTCTCATGCTGACAGCCATCATAAAAGGAGACACCAGCACTTCCAAGGAGACAGAGAAGCTCTTACAATATTGCAACAAGTCCACAGTCGCCATCCTGCAGCCCAAAGGGGTGGTATTAGGGTGAGAACCTGGATCAAGGTCCTTAGGCTCGTGTAGGTGTTACATCCTCAGCTCCACGGGGAGCCCTCCCTGGTCACCATCAGTGTCGACTCGTTGAAAAACCATGTTGTCTGAACTTCCAAGCCAATATCCAGCTCCATAACCCCCTCCCACAAGAGGAATGGGCTGAGGGAGGCTTTGGACAAGAGACAATGCAATGTGCTTTTTGTATCAATTCCTCCCAGGATTTGAAAGGGAAACCTGTGGCGGCGTGGCTGCCCCTCTTCTAGCCTCTCCTCATGCATGTATCTCATACTCAGGGCTCTGTGCTGCATGCAGAAGCCATGGCAATGAAGGGCAAGAAGCCCTGAGAAGGGACCCAGTGGTCTACCAGACTTGAACTCACTCCCTCTAACTTCCCCCATGCGCTCTGGTTACTTCTAGCTATGCCGAATGCTTGCGAATTAAATGCCTGGGCTCGGTGTGTGCAGAGCTCCTGCACTGAAAGTCAAGGGCCTGGCTTTGCATTCGGGACAACCTACACCCCTGTAACCACCTGGCTTAGCATTCAGCCAAAATGTAAATAGACGTGTCCACTAGAGAGAGCTATTTTTCAACCTGTCTTGAGCATCTTGTTCCCGAAAACCAAGTTAAGCCTGAGCCACTATTTCCGTTATGAACCCATTTTCAAGGTAACCAAGCCATTTTAATTTACTCTAGGCCACAGCTAAAATTGCTGCCTCGTCGGCTCACTGAACACAGATCACTTATCATGCCAAAGGACGCGCCGACATTCCCAGCGTGGCTGCCAGTGAATCTTAACGTGTAAATTAGGGCCGCTCCTCAAACACTGAACTTAAAACCTCGTTACTTTGAAATGACCTGTCTGTCTGAGCCTTCGCTGCTGAATAAAACATCACTTGGGCTCCCCTCATGCTGACAGCCGTCATAATAGGAGACACCAGCACTTCCAAGGAGACAGAGAAGCTCTTACAATATTGCAATAAGTCTGCAGTCCCCATCCTGCAGCCTATATGGGTGGTATTAGGGGGAGAACCTGGATCAATGTCCTTAGGAAGCATAGTCCCCTGCTGGCTGTGCTGAAGGAGACTCTCCAGGAACTACAGTATAGGGTAGTGGACATACACTTGTGCAGTGCTTGTCTCACGCTGTAGAAGGTATTGATGTATACATCTTGATGGCAATATAGCATTATAGGCTTGACGGTGAGGGTAGAGGCTGATGTTCTTTGGTCTGCATAATAGATGAGGTCAGACTAGACGATCGTAATGATACCTTATGGCCTTCTCATCCCTAAAAATAGCATGTCTCCACGCTAACCAACACTAACCCAACCCAGGAGAAATATTACCACTGCCTGCTTTTACCTTATACAGCCTAGATCTGTCGTTCAGTTTGGGGGACTGGGGTTGGGGAAGGGGACAGATTAATGGCATGGTTCTGTTTAGGATAAAAACTATAGAAACTCAGTGAACACTTTTCATTAACAATATGTACAAGAGTGTTTTTTCCCCCACTTTTGGAAAAAAACGAATAAACTTTTTCCTTCATCCTTGTGCCACCTCTGCTGTCTGGTTCAGCTGGACTGATGTGTCTAATTTTAATGGAGCAAGACAAGGGATGTGCAAAAGAGCAAACCTCATTAATCGAGACGATGAGGCAGTAACAAAATAAGTCTGGGGTGTTCTCGATTGGGTAATCACATGAGGACAGTGATTCTGGAGTTGCACACGTGTCTTCGCTTCACACAAAGGAAGGAAATAAGCCGGGCAGATTCATTTGGCTTCAAAGGCATGTGGTCCTGATGACCGTTAAGAACATGGTTTCTGCTAATATAATCACAACCTTCCAGTTTCAGAAGCCAAGGAGGAATTTGGCTGGCATAGGGGATGGTTGGCATCATAATTTACTGATGACAAAGTTAGGTCACAGGGGGTGCATCTACACGTTGCCCTACAGTGACATGGTTACTGCGCCATGTTTTAGTACTTCCTTTTGGTGCAGTAACTGCCCACACTGCACTGTACGCATGGGCACATGGTTATTTTTAGCAGCTACTTCGCCGTAGCGGTGTGCTATAATGGGGGAGCGCACCACTATAGTGAAGTAGGTGCTGGACACGTGTAGGCGCTGTAGAGCGTCACTACAGCAATGTAGCGTCACATGTCGACGCACCCAGATTGAAGGAGGCTGAACTAGTCAGAAGAAAATACTTTGTTTGATAAGGATAAAGATCCTCCACCCCCTGGCAGCCCAGGAGAAGTTCCCGGCTATGGAGAAAGCCAAGGCAAGGATCCTCTGGGTTGGAGCAATGAATAAAAAGAACATCTTGTCCTTCTAAGCTCGGCAAAAACAACCCAGTTAGATCAGCAAGCTCCAAAACTGAGCCCTGAATTGATAAGGGACTGTTTCCTTTGTTGGGTTTTAACTTGCTCACCTTGAGAGCTACCTCTGGCTCTTGCAAGTGGTGAAAATCCAGAATTAAGATTGGGTTTTTTTTAAGCTCCTTTATTAGCAAGTTATCCAGATCCTCCATACTGGCCTCTTTGCTGCCATCACCAGGAAGCTTCCTAGAAGCATTTCTATTCAGATTCACAATGAAGCCCTAACCACGGCTGATCCCAGTGAGCTGCTAAACTCACTGCTGTTTCAGTCCACTGGACAGCAGCCCCTTATCCACTTTACCACCTATATGCACCCCTGCAATTACAGCTCCCTGTGTGTCTACACCTGCTGCTTTACAGCTCATCTATTGCCACAGGAGTTTGGAAGAACAGTGACAGCTTCAGGAGAAATTCATTAAAAAGCACCTGGATGCGGCCTGGATTCTAGCGAGGAAGACTTGTGCTGAGCTCATCTCAGCTCCCTGCCTCATTCATTGACCCAAAGCAGGTGGGGATGAGGCTAGATGCAGAAAAAAACCCCCAATCTCAAGATGAAACGTGGTCTTCTTTGACCACATCAATTCAGGCTCTCATGCTCTCTCCTGCCACTGCTTGGTTTGTGCGATGGAGCATGGGAAGCAGAAAGGTGCAACATGAAACGACATGAATTCCTAGCCAAATCTCCTCACCTGGCCGAGACAGCTTGGGTGAAGTGCGTCTTCAAACTGTACCACACCTCTTTCATGGGACACGGCTTCTCTTCCCTGAATCTCTTCTTTTCTGTTGAGTATTTCAAAAGTGGGGGTTGTAACATTTTGTTCTTTTGCATAGGAAATTGGGGTGAAGAGCAGGGCGGAGGGGGAACAAACATCCAGAAAACGACACTCCGCATTAATAACTGAAGTCAACTCTTCCCTCCAAAGATTACAAACCCCAGCCACAGACTGAAGCACTTTGGTGATCAAGTTAAATAACTCAAGCACAAAAAATGCTGCTCACCCAAGCCTTGTGCAGTGTAGATGCTGCTCAACTCTATTCTTAATGGAAAAAGATATTCTTTATTAAATTTTATCCCCACCCCCAAGAGGAAATAACTATCCAAGCTCTTACTTCAAATGAGGGTGGGGAAATTTCAGTCCCAAAGTGGAGTTAGGTGTTCAACACATTTGACAGTCATGGGAGAACAGCATCTAAATACCCTTTCTGTCTTGAAAATAGTCCCTTTCTACCTATATGTGGCTATTTCCACCTGCTCTGGCTGCCCCGACATGTTTCTGTAGAAATCAAATATTTCTCTGCGTTTGTAACCTGTAAAGAGCAAAGCCAACCACCAGCCAGAGGCATGGATGCAGTGAGATGGGACAGCAACACTTACGTTTCAGACTTCAGGGTGGAGAAATCAGAGCTCTTATTAAAGACATGATAACTATGCTCAAAGCGTGACTCTCCTTAAAACAACAGAGGCCGTCAATACAAGATAGCTGCAGACAGATGTGACTGTGAATATTGCAGGGAGTCTATCAAGGGGGTGTACTTTGCAATTCTTTATGCAAAAACTCCGAGGGACAATGAGGTGATGATGAAACAGATACCGGTGCCTGCAGACAATAGGCTGCTGCTGTGTTTCTGCTAACTGAAGGGGCAAATGCAATAAATGCTAGAGAACTAGAGGGTGTTTATGATGGCTATAAAGTGTGGGATATTGGGTTTACAGCCTTCTTTTTGCCTGAAGCAGAAGCCAGTCTTTACCAATGATTTTTGTCTGGTGTTTCAGGTCTACTATGCAGATCTTCTTGCCCCCCTGTGGGACTCTCTAGACAGTCAAATCTCTAGGACAATTATGACATCATAAAAACCTGCAAGGACTAGCGCACAAGAACATTTTTAACTGCCGCTTCCAACTTGCTTTCTTAATCTGTAATATCTATTTAAGCCAAATGGCAGGTGAACCTGGAAGGAAAGGTCTTTATAAATATTCACCATCCTCTTTCCTTTCAGTTCTTTGTTCCTCCAAGGAGATCTGCATGAGAACCTGACTTTATTTTTAAGTGAAAACATTGCAAAATGATATTTCTGCAAGGAGAAAGGAATTTGTAAACCCATACCTCTGTCTGAAAGAAGCAAAATGACATCTACCCTGGAAGGTGACTTTCTGAGAAGGAGCTGCTTGGGGAAATGAGGTGGTGGAATTGTTGCAGCAGTGAGATTTTGTTTCAAGAAGCATCCCAGGGTCAATTTACTACCTCCCCTGCACGGATCAAAGCATGAGATGTAAGAAACAGATGCTAGCATGGGGTAGGTATGAGAAGAAAAAGATGAAACATTGAGAATATAACTGGCCCAGATGGGGCAATGACATCCGCACGGTCCTTCTTTCTTATTGTTATTCCCAGTTTTGCAGAAAGGAAACAAGTGCTTTCTTATTTTGACGATGATGTTGGAAATAAATCTACTGTCAAGTATATGGCAGCCAAAAAGAAGTGAGTCTTTGCATTTCCCGATCCCTTTTCCTGCTGAGTTTCAGAAAGCAAATTCTAGCACTTGCTGATTTAAATACCTCTGTACTCAAGGGAGCTCATAAATAGAGAGGAACGGGATTTGACACCCCTTTCTAACTGGAACAATAACATGCATAGGAACTCCAGTCCTAAACCAGGGTCCTGTACAGGCAGGGAACAAAAAGACAATCCCTAAAGCCAAAAAAGCTTAAAATGGAAGTGTCAAGGAAGAGAGAACAGGTGGATACAACCAAACGGCCAGGGGAGCACAAGAAACTAAGTGTATGGGTCAAAATGGATCAGGAAAACATTATGGGTCAACATGATGAGCAGCCACCTAGACACACCAGCTACCTAATGGTTGTCAGATTTTTGTAACGATTGCAATCAAGAGGTGCTTCTTTCCCCAACTCCAGCTCCACAGGAGCATTTAGAGAAGATGTTGTGCATCCTACCTCAGAAAGCAGCGTGAGGAACAGGCCTTCTTCTTGCTCCTTTGCTGTTCAGCATAAGTTTTCAGACCGGCATCCCTCGCTTCCATGCTGCCAACCACCGAGGCCAGACGGCGGGTGCGGATGATTAACACTGCCCAAGACAAAAATGATCACAATGTTGGGGAGCGGACTTTGGTACACAGTGGGTTAATACAGCAACACAGCATTCAGCTCGTTAGTCAGGTCATTCAGTCCTACGTTTACTCACCCACCTCTTGAAAGACAGAGAGAGATTCCTTCTTGCAAGAGATGTTAGTATTTGTAGGGCACTCAGTCCTTTTTTGAAGGACCCTCATCTCTTCCTGGTGCTCCCAATGGCCCCCCCATAATTCAGCGGGGAGAAGAACCCCTTGTGAAACTAAGGCTGGCTAAGATCAAAATAAGCCACCTCTGCCCTGCAGATTGCTGCTCCTCTTATAAATAAGAAAACAAATATAGCTGTTTTTCAGCATAGCCCCAAGGCTTCTCAGTGAGGTCTCCTTGGGATCGGGCAGTAGCAGGGATAAGCCGGCTTGTACCAACCAGCTATCAACAGAGACTTCTTGAAAACAGATTCAGAACAGAGCTCAACACTTTTCAGATCTGTGCTCCATTCGATTCTGGCCCCACACAGTGTTTGACGGATGACTTTTGCCTTTTGTCTTTGTGGGAAGGAGAGGAGAGAAACTGGAGGGGTGCATTAGAGGGTGTTGCTAGCCCAAGGAGATGGATAGGAATCCACTGAAAACAGAAGGTCTGGATGACCCTCTGAGCAGTATTGTCGCCACCTCAATTTGCAGAACAGGGCTGGATATGTCAAGAAAAGAAATCCTTCTTCTGATATCGCTGGTCATACCATCAGAAGAATCTCTCAGGAGCAATATTTTAGCACTTTTGCATCAGCTTGATGTTCACAGGCTGCTGTAGACACCAAAGGAGAATGAATAGCTGGAGTGAATCTTCTGCAAACCATTGATTCTAAGGTTCAAGTCTCAGTTTAGAAACTCAGGTTCGGAGGGTTTATTATCGTGTCCTATTTACTGTGTGGTAGATTATTCACAGAAGCACATTTATGAAGGCCATTTCATCACAAGGTCTTTTTTTTTTTTAAACTATTAAAATAAAATAGGAGTAAAGTTGTACTGTGCTCCAATGCAACCATCTCAGTCTGATACCACACATGACTCTTTAGGCTAAGGATTTACCTGTTTGGGCTACTGATTAGCCTATCTTAGAACAACTGAAAACTTTATTTGCATCTCAGATGCTTTCAATGTAGCTTGACTCTTTCCACCCGGTCCCAAAATAAGTTTTATCCTTGAATTTTGTGCTTTCACGATTCAGCAGTATTGGCATCTACAGCTAGGCCCTAGCTACTGCTTCTGTCATATCATTCAGATATATTCTGTGAATGTAGAGCGCTGGATGAGTGGATCCTACGCTCAGAGGAGAGGGACAGCATAAACCAGACCGTGTCCTGGTCTTATAATTTAAGCAGACACAGGCAACCTACTGCACACTTTTTACTAATAGTCTGAACTGTAAGGAAAGAAAGAGTTACAGATCCATCATCAGCACTTTGTACTGTTAGGACAAGCTTCAAGCAAGTATTCTGGTGAATTGAGCAAAAACCGATGATAAATGTTTAGCTACGTTGTTCCCTTATATACAATCAGACTCTACGTTGTTCCCTTATGTACAATCAGGCTCTACGTTGTTCCTTTATATACAATCGGGCACTACCTACAGCACTTAATACAAGATACCCAATATGTGCATACCTTGGTTTGAAGGTTTAGGATCTTTATACTACCTAGCAGTAGGGATTTAAGAATAAAATAATCTGGAATATTAAACTACAAGATAACTACTCTGGTTCAAATGAGACAAAAATGGATGAGAGTGGCTCAAGGTCGCATAATACTGTAGGAGTGGATCTGAGAACAGAAGCCGGGAGTCCTGATGGTTGATGCTGTCTAACCACTAGACCAGGGGTGGGCCAGATCTAGACCAGAGGTGGGCCAGATCCAGCCCACCAAGGGATTTTATCTGGCCGCAGCAGGTCCCTCGGCCTTGCTCAGCCCAGGTGGTGAGGGGCAGACTGGGCCACAGCACCAGCAGCTGGTCGTGGGTGTGCAGGGGGGCTGGGGCAGCATGGCAGCCAGACTCACTTCCCAGCAGCCCCCACAGCCGCGGCTCCTTCAAGCTGCCGCTGCCAGTCTCCACCACTGCTGCCAGACACGGCCCTGGCCATGCTACCCAGCCCATCCGCCCCACACCCACTGTTGGGGTCACTGGACGGAGTGGGTTGGTGGGGAGCAGCCCAGACCCACACAGGCAGGGTGCACTTGGCCAGGCGGATGGGATAGGGCTGCAGGCGGACGGGGAGCAGTGTCCAGGTGTGGGGCTGGGGCTGGGGTCAGGATCACGGGGAAGTGACAGTGCGGGGCCGAGGGCAAAGCCACGATCCACTGCCCGCACGTCCCCGTAATGGGCACGGGCGTGCGAGGAGCAGATTGCAGCCCTGCACTGTTATGGCCCCGCCATCCTGTCCCCAGCCCCGCCAGCCCATCCTGCTCCCACTCTGCCTGGCCGAGAGTGGAGCACAGGCACTTAGCAGGGTCAGCACTGCTCCCACCCCGGGCCTGCAACAGCACAGTAAAACTCCCTGTCTCCCCATAACATCTTCAGCTTTTACAGCATTTTCATTCAAGGACTTTGAAGTGCTTCACAGAGATGGGTAAATATTATTCTTACTGTGTGGAGAGAAAAGCAAAGGTAAAGCAAGGTTAGTGACTGCCAAATGAAGAACATAATCCAGGTATCTTGCTTCACCCATCAGACCACCGGGTCTCCAAATTGCCAGAGTCTGCACTGCAGCAAAACACCAAGGGCTACAAATTGTCTTGTGTGAAATGATAGTGTCAAAGACCTTGATTAAGGAAAAAGCAGAAGAATGATACAGTATATTAGAGCGATACGCACCGTTTGTTGAAAATGGTCTGAGCCTCGCTGCAATCACTTCTCTTTATCTGAACAGCTTTGAAAATGGTGCTTCTCATTCCCAGCGTCTCTCGAAACCACTTTGTGGGAGGCGTGCAAACTGGAAGCCGTTGTTGTTTGTGCCTGCGTGGGTTGCTACACAGGATGTTTGCCAGCACTAAGGAGTGATAGTGCAGCTTGTTGTTGAGGACTGTTTGGTGTTGGTGAGGCTTGGAGACAGCCAGTATATTTTTCAGTCATTTTCTAGGTACTGTGCGATGTCCCTCGTGCCTTTTTAGGGAAACCGGTCAAGATTAAAATCTCTATGCTTTTCAGGGTTCAGTCGTTATTGTGTTCCTTCAGTTTAGTGTAAGTTCACTGAAATCACTGTAGTTGTCTAAACGATGTCCTATGCTTTGGCACCCAATGATTAGTGGCCTGGGGGGTGGGTTTGCGAGGGTTTTTGGTTGGTTGGTTTGTTTCAGAAGTGCTGAGCATCCACAACCTTGGATGTCTCCAAACTCGGTACCTCTGAAAAATCAGCCAGTTATTTAGCTGCCAAACTATGATATAAGAAAGCATGGTCCAGTAGACAAAACCTTGAAGTGTGTGAGTCAAGAGATTAAAGACATGTCTCGGCTGTACACCCAGCTTTCCCGTGGAAGGATGGTCTGCTCACATGCACCGTACCTGGAAATGCTGCTCCTGCTACCTGCAGCCCGTCTCTGGATTTACAGCGCTTAGAGCAATGGGGGCTTGATCACAGTGAGCTTCTAGGTATTGCAGGGACCCTTTTAAGTTGGAAACCTCTGGCTGTTTTTAAACACTACTCGCACCATCTTTGTCTTTGACGTTACACGGATGGATTCGTTTCACTTTCCATTTATAGGTGTTTTCGCCCTTTTTAAAGGAGGAAAGGAAAATGGGTAAGAGAGCAAAGAAAACAACGTCATCAAATAAAAAAGCGAGGACACGATCAACAGGAAACAGCAACACGATCCCAAATCTGGTTAAAAAAAACCCCCAAAAGCAAGCAATGTAAGCTCTAAACCCTTACAGACCTTGAGGCTCCCTCTTCCATTTTCCTTATTTTTACTATACTAGCAACATTGCTTGCGGTGACACATTATGGGATGACATTGTTTTAACAGCTCCAGCAACAATCTTTACCCCTTCCGTACTACACTGTATTTCATGTCTCGGCTTAATAAAACAAGGAAGTCATGTACAGCGAAACTACTCAAGTCTGGTGACAGCAGAATATATAATATTGCTTTATGACAGCTACAAAGGACTTTTCTTTGTATTTAATAAAGGCTAGATTTTCCAAGAATTAACAGAACATTACAGCGCAGGAAGAGTAATGCTCGGTATCTGCTGTCAGTGAATTATATGCAGATTTGCTAGGCATGGACTTCAAAGCTCACAGACTGTGTTTGTTTGTGAACGGCTCTGAAGACGTCAGCAAGGTAGCTGGCCGTCTGATGAAATGAGCTCTTGCTCATGCAAGCTTATACATCTTTGATTCAGTTAGTCCATAAGGTGCACCTCTCTACCTGCCTTCTGTCTGATGTTAGTGTTTCAGTCCTTGCTAAGTGATCCTTAGCATCACCAGTTTCACATATGACCGAGCATTTCAAAGCTACTGACCAAAAAGTAGACCTGCCCACAAGTGTTTCCAAGCCTGTGAAGCTTTCCCCTAAAGATGCTTTGGAACGGCCTTTTCTGTTACTGTATATTCATGGCTTGTGTTTGCTCCGACACGGCGAATTTAGGCTTTTTGGGGGTTGGGTCCTGTTTCCTTTGAAGCTAATGGTAAAACTCCCGTTTGCTTGTACTGGGGTAGGTTTAGAGGTTTCTTACTGTAATGTTATATGCTGTTGTGGGTTATCTAGAATATATTTGTGTGCTGGGGAAGGACAGGAAGATACAGGGGTTAGAAAGAAACTTCTGCTGCAAGCAGGTTACCTGAGAAGTGTCTGCTTGGTAGATCGGCACAGCTTTAAGGATTGGATATTGGCCATCATCAGAGATGGAACGGCTCTCCGGTTTGGTTTGCTATGGCCATTTTTGAGTTTCCAACAAGCCGTCTTGTATGATACTTAATATGTTGCACACTTGCAAGCTTAGGGACCCACAAAACATTATGCACAATGAGCGCTGACTGGAGACAGGCTGTAACGGGAGCTTTCTGCCTGAACACTTTGTGACTTATTTTGGGAAAGGGGTAAGGGCTGCTCACCATTCAGATGAGTGCTGAGTGGGTGGTACAGAGAGCACAGGTTATCTGTCGTGGGTTTTTAGACAGTGCCCATCTCCATCAGACCTAAGTGCTCTCCAGATCGGGTTGCGTTTTTACTTCTTTTGGACAGACCTGTTCACCCTCCCCCCCTGCAAAGGTGCGATTAAAACACAAAACACCTGGCATTCAGAGATACACGTGTGTTCAAACACTTGCAGACAGCGTGAATTGCCCTGCTCCTGATCCCACCCGGTGCAGTATCTTATTTGGCAGGTGTATAATAAACACCAACCGAACAAGGAGGATGTGACGGATATCCATCAAGTGACGCAGGCCCAAATAAAAAATAAAACCCCACAAATCCCTGTGTAAAAAGGGAGGTTTGCTGCCTGTTCCCCGGCCAAAAAGAGAGGCCTGTTTCCACAAAGCAGGACTACCCCAGGCAAGGGTGGATCTGCAGCACTACAGATGCACCCTCCGCTTTTAAACATTAGGGAGGGCAGGAGTCAAAGCAACTCTTTTCTATGGGATGGATTTTGGTGGTAGCTGTGTTGGTCCGAGACACAAAGAAATGCAAAAATCTAGAAAGCTTGGTTCAGACAGGACACCTTTTATCAGACCGACAGAAATTGCAATATATGTATATATAGAGAGAGAGCGCGCGCGAGCGCTGGATGAGCGGATCCTACGCTCAGAGGAGAGGGACAACATAAACCAGACCGTGTCCTGGTCTTACAATTTAAGCAGACACAGGCAACCGACTGCACACTTTTCACGAGCAGTCTGAGCTGTAAGGAAAGAAAGTCACAGATCCTTCATCAGCACTTTGCACTGTCGGGACAAGGCTCAAGCAAGTATTCTGGTGGACTGATCGAAAACTGATGGTAAATGTCTAGCTACATCATTTATATTACACACACACACACACACACACCCACACACACACACAATGTAGCTAGAAATTTATCATCCCAGTTCTTAAGTTGTGCCGATCTACTACGTGGACAGAAATATATATATGTGTGTGTGTGTGTATGTGTAGATAAACTCTTGGTTCAGAAAGGATACCTTTTATTAGGCCGACAAAAATTGCAAAAAAAAGATAGAGATATATATATATATATATTTTTTTTATATATATATGTGTGTGCGTGTGTGTGTATATACACACACACGCACACACATATATATATAAAAAAAATATATATATATATATATCTCTATCTTTTTTTTGCAATTTTTGTCGGCCTAATAAAAGGTATCCTTTCTGAACCAAGAGTTTATCTACACATACACACACACACACATACACACGTATACATATATGCACATTTATACACATACATACATACATACACACACACACACATATATATCTATATATAATTTTTTTGCAATTTCTGTCGGTCTAATACAAGGTATCCACACACCCACATCCACCGATAGACACACACACATATGCACATGTGTATTCGTTTCGGGGGGGTGACGTCACGCGCGGGCCGCAGTGGTGCGACCGGCGGGCGG
>NW_005841952.1:1253328-1254394 GCF_000455745.1 Alligator sinensis
CAGGACGGGGGCCCGGCTGCCCCCATCCCGCCCCTGCGCTGTACTTCACTTGTCCCACAGTGTACTCCCTGCCCGCTCACCCTCCCTTCCCTTCCCTCCCCGGTGGACACCAGCTCCCTGTTCCCGGTGTGTCTTCAGTAGGCTTGGAAGTACCACTCGTGCACCCCACAACCACGGGACCCGTGCACCCGGGAACCCACGGGACCTGTGCACCCAGGAACACGCGGGACCTGTGCACCACGGGACCCGGGAACCCACGGGACTTGTGCACAATGGGACCTGTGCACCACGGGACTTGTGCACCACAGGACCTGTGCACCACAGGACCCCTGTACCTGGGAACCCATGGGACCTGTGCACCACGGGACCCAGGAACCCACAGGACCTGTGCACCACAGGACCCGTGCACCCGGGAACCCATGGGACCTGTGCACCACGGGACCCAGGAACCCACAGGACTTGTGCACCACGGGACCCATGCACCCGGGAACCCATGAGACTTGTGCACCATGGGACCCGTGCATCCGGGAACCCACAGGACTCGTGCACCCCAAAACCATGGGACATTACAATTAAAATTAATTGCTAGTATCTGTTAAGATCATGGGGAAATTAGAGAAGACTGCAGCACAGCTAATTTTTTTATCGGTATTGAGAAATGACACACAGGATGCCCTGGATAACTCTGGGTTAGTTAGCTTGGAAAAAGAAAATGGGAAAACTAATCTGGGATTCAGCTGGATAAAGGTAGGATGTTACTTGCCAGTTAGCGTGGTTCAACAGAATTAGGGCTTGTCAAACCAACCCAAGTTCGTTCTTTTTATGACATGATAACTTTGGTTGATAACTGCTTGGTTGTAATAGACTTAGTACCACTCTTGTTTAAAAACGATCACTATAAAATATCAATAGAGCAATCATATAATGGATTAAAACCTGGATAATTGACAGATTTCAAGAAGCTGTCATCACTGATTGGAGCATTTCTCATGGGCTTTTATAGGGTCTGGTGCTATTCTACGCGTTCATAGTGATCTGAAGGTTATGAGCAAGATGCTCAGGGAAT
>NW_005841952.1:1254404-1263914 GCF_000455745.1 Alligator sinensis
AATTTTCCTCATATCGGTGCCGATCTGATATGGGACCGATGTATCGGTAAACCTCACGAAATCGTATCCACGATGAACAAACAGCTGTTTAGAAACAAGGCCCCTGGGTGGGCGGATAGGGATAGGTGAACTGATCCTGTCATTTTTCCTGCACCGTGACTATGAAGATACCATAGCTGTAGTAGCCCTGGTCTCTTTTGCAGGTAAAGAACGCGCCACATGTCGTCTAACATACTGCAACATGCTTGCATAGACAGAACTGAAGTCAAGTGGAAGAGTTTGGATTCTGCACGCTCATTCACACATATGAAATGCGTCCTTCGCTTTGGAGCACTAATTTTTTTTTTTCTTCTTAACCCAGGACACAGATCTCTAATGCTCTCTCTCTGTTACATAGGTGCAACAATGGATCTTGTCCTGCATGCTGCAGACTACTACTTTTTTACACCATATGTATATCCTGCCACATGGCCAGAGGATGAGCCCTTTCGACAGATTATAAGTCTCCTGCTTGTGACAAATCTCGGTGCGCTTGTCCTTTATTTTCTGTTCGCAACGCTGAGCTACTACTTCATTTTTGATCACGATCTGAAGAAACACCCCCATTTCCTGGAGGTAAGCAGGATTGCTTCTTCTTTCCCCTCTGATATAACCACTCATGAAAAAAATCACGCTTCCACTTTAAAGTAGTCATAGTTGATAGCGACTAAAAACCGATTCAGGGGGATTACTGTAAAACAGTTGCAGCATTTCCAAGGCCACATCCATGTTAGAGGTTTGGATCTGTTTAACTAAAATCAATTTTGAAAAGATCTAGTTAAACTGGTGCTGTTTCCTAATACAGAAAAGGCCTGAGTATGAAACCACAGGGGCTTTCCATTTTAAATCTCAGAGAAGGTGGTTTTGCAGGACAAAATAAAATTTGCATGTTAATTGGAAACAAGGCATCATGATTTATTAATGTGTTTAATTTTGTTGAGAAGAACAAATGAACTTTGCTTTGAATTAGGAGCAAGTTAAATGAGATATTCACGGAGGCATTCAAAATGGTCCTGACAGGGCCAGGAGAATAAAGCAAAATCCATTTTCCTAAGAATGAGGCAATTTTCTTCCTAAATTAACAGCCCCTTATGATGTCCACAGTCCACACTGTACTGTAAATTAATCCCTGTGATAAATCATCGATTTTGAACCACAGGTCTTGTGTCTAGTAATCAAAAGAGAGAACTTGGAGGTGTTGTGTGTGCTAAGGCCGTACTGCACGTACATTTTGCTGACAGACTTTATGTTGGTTAGGAATGTGAGGGGGAACATTGGACCCCTGGCCCCCATAACTCTGAACGAGTTAGTCTCTGAGGTGCCCCACACTGGCCTGCCTTCTGTCTAACTTCAGGCTAACACAGCGAACTACCTCTCTCCACATAACTATGTCAGCAAAAGCTCCAGTGAGGACACATGAATACCATGACAGTCCTCTTGTTGGCATTGCTTACTTTGTTTAAGGGAGCAGAATAAGCTGTCCTAGCAGAGGGCAAAGTTTTTGAAAATGGCCACTTCAGACCCTCACATACAACTGCAGGGCACAATACCAGTGATGCCCTACAACGTGCCATAGACGAAGGGAGAGGGGACGAAGGTATTGCCAGAGCCCCGTCCCGGCAAAGACATTGAAGCAATTTGGATTGAGCCACCTCGAGTCACAGCTTTGCTTCTGTTAGTTTAAACACTTCTGTCTATTAAACCAAATCAACACATTTAAAAATCCCCGAATTTAATCCACAATACTCCTTTATCCAATGTACCAGTAACTATAAAAAAATTCAGCTCTTTTGTGCATACACACGAGGGCTGAATAGATGGGCCTAATTCTGGCTTACTTTTGAGTGCTTGACTTTGCAGTGTTACTAATGGTGGTTTAATGAGACATTGGGTACAATCATCTGCAGGGAAGTTCTGTATATTTAAAAACAGTAAGAGAAGGAGAGAGAAATGTCCAAGAACAGAAGACACTGCACACTTGACAGGGCCCTTTTTGACTTGGCAAAGTCTATTAGTGGTGCCCTGATGTGAGTAAAGTGGGGCTTGCTTTATTTCAGGTACCACCATGGTTCTCATTAATGTTTAAGGAAACTCCCCTACTGGTTTTCTGATATCTTGAATCATCCCAGTGCCTAGGTGATGCTGATTGCAGTCAAGAATTGCTCTGCATTTGAAATCCACCAGTAATTAATGACAATCCTGGGCGGGGATGCCAAAGATTAAGTTGACTGTGGAGAAAGAACTATCTGTTTACGTGGCAGAACATAGTGAGGGAAATTGGAGTGAGTTGTAAGAAGGGTGGAAAGTAGTTTGAGTAATCTGAGTGTGGTTTGACTGATGCATTGAACTGGCTGTGGGGTGTGGGTGAAGCCGGCAGTACCTCTGCTTTCCCTGTTCTGTGATAAGTCAAGGTATTTGCTTCGGCGTTTCACATGATCGTGAACATGCGTACACATGCCCATACATACACGTGTGCACACACACTCTCTTCTTTTTAAAAATTAGAGTCTACTTGCTTTTCCCATTTAGAATCAGGTGCAGCGCGAGATAAAGACCACTGTGCAGTCCCTGCCATGGATCAGCCTACCCACCGTCGCACTTTTCTTTGCAGAGGTCAGAGGTTACAGCAAGCTTTATGGCAATATTGAAGACTCCCCATACGGTAAGGACATTGCTCAGCATCCTAGTTCCATCATGGCATTCATTCTTCCCTTCCAGCTTGCCTGTGCTTCTAGAAGCCTCATGCTCTCACCCATGCTAGCCCCTCCATTGTCTTCCAAGAACTGCCCTATCCCTCCTCTTCCCTACCTTAAAACCTAACTCGCTCTCAACAGTAACAAGTCCTTTCCTGAGCTGTCGCCCTGTCTTATTTGCCAACTTTCAGGGAGAGAGACCGTGCCTTACTTAGGGCTACCTCACTTGATGGACCTGCCCAAATGGTTTATCAATATGGATCTATTAAGCTACGTGGGCTTTCATTTTTTTACATCTCGGCGTGTTGCAGTTAAGAACTGAACCTTCTTCTGCTTGCAGGCAAGAACTACCCTGCATGCTGTCTCCGTCCTTGTTATGGAGCAGCTTGCTTCAAAGAAAGATCTCCCAAAATAGTCTGTCTTGCAGCATGGAGCTAAAATGAAACCTGGTCCCCAGGGGGTTTTGTACTTGGAATGCAAAAGAGGCTGGTTAGCTAAATTCACCCACCTCTTTCTTCTGTGCCCGCTTGAAAAGAGCAAGTATTAACCAACAGCAACCCAACCAGTTGCTGTAAAGGTTAATCTCTAACTCCTTTGGCATGTAATAAATTACACAGTGATGCGGTGTGTCACAAGAATAGCATATTCAATTATGGAGGGCTGTTTCTCTTGATAATGACACAACAGGGGGATGTTCCTATTTTCCCCTGCCTTCGCAGCAAGTAAAATCTGAGATTCCAGCAGCCAGTAGAGGGCAAAATTGATTCTGCTTTTATTTTATTTTATTTTATTTTATTTTTTATTTTTTTAAATTATTTTAAGAACTATGTGGGAGAATTCAGGGAAGGCAGAAGGTGCTGGCTAAACAGCCCTGGAGTCTGAAGTCTTCCAGGTACAAAATAAAGCAACAACACTGCGGATTCCCCTTCCTATGCCAGCCACATCCCTCAGTAGGCTGTGGTCCCTCAGCATCCTCCTAGGAAGAGTTCTGCCTTCATGACCATTCACTCTTGGCCATCTGTGCCCTGAAATCTGGTACCCAGAAGTGGGCACAGTGTTCCAGCTGAGGCCTCACCAGCACTGAGTCACTACTTCAGGCCCTGATCCTGAAAAGAGCTCAGTTGGGGCACACGAGCCTCCTTGACTTAGGGCTGTCATGCAGGAGCAAGGATCCAGGCCCGCTGCGTAAACTGAAAGACTGGAACCTAAGTCTCAAGCACACATGAATGAGGAGGAGAGTGCGATTTGGGGGCTGGTGACTCTCAAGCCTCTTAAACTCCCTTATCCATCCTGACTGTAAATTACTTGGTTTCAAGGCTTGCTTATACCACATAGCTTTGGCCACTATCTGTATGCTGGCTTAGCTATATTGGCAGTCTCCTGGCAGTGATGTGGCATGTGCTGATGCAAGAGGCTTTGCTGGAGTAGCTACACCACCTCTCCACATGGCTAAGCTGACAGAAGGCCACTTCTTTGGAGGTACTGGGGTCATACTAGGGGATATACTATATATATCCTTACATATATAGTAAGGATATATGTCCTTACTATATCAGCTGGGGGTGTGACCGTGTGTAGTATAGACCTGACCACTGGGCCTGGGCAGCTCTGTGCAAAATATACCTTTTGCTTTCAACTTGGTCTCTGCCTCCTTCAAGTTAGAAGGACAGACAAGTCATGTTGAACTCCCAGTGCCACTCCTGATTTATGCCATTGGAAGTGAGAAAACGAGGCCCCTGGCATCTGCCTCTTGTCTAGAGATCATCATCTACCCTAAAAATAGCAGCCCTCATTTATTTTTCCACTCGTGGATGATGCAGATACCAGATGTTATGACATAAATGCTTCCTCTGTTTGCACTTGCTGTATTTCATATTCCCCACACAGCAGCTGCATCCCAAACAACTAGAACGCTTAAGCACCCATCACTATTTTTATAGTGAAGCTGGTGACTTTAACAACGAAGTCCATTATGAGTAGACACTACACAACTCTGCTCTCATGGCTCCTGGTAGCTTCAGTTCTTTAATACATTTGTTAATAAAAAGCTGCTGACAATTCAGCCCATAACATTTACGTTTCCTCTTTAATGACTGGTGCTGTACAGCTCTGAAGGGCTGTGTTATCTCCCTGACATACAGCAGACTGTATGGCTCTGATTTAGTGAATTAGAGAAAATCTGACTCCAGATAGAGGCATCATGAACAGTGCTTTTAGATGTGCAATTTCAAGCTGCCAGAGCAGCCCACCTTGGCCCACAAGGTACATTTTTGCAAGTCGAGTTCCATGCCTTTTTCTCTCTCTTTTTAAGAAATGCAATGGGGACATTTTCAGGTCAACAACCACTACAATGAACCTCCCTGTGATTTTGCCACCCCAAAACTGCATTAAGAACCTGACAGTTATTACAGTAGTGTGAAGTGGTCCCAATTCTGGACTCAGCTTCACTGTGCGACGGTACAAAGAGATGGTCCTTGCCATCGAAGCAAAAGATAAGGCAATGGCAGATGCAACAAGTAGTCATAGAAGCACATGGAAGCAATGCGATGGTGCTGCATTCTCTAGGTTTCATTACTCAGGCTATAAAAAAGGCAAAACCAACACAAACCAAAACAGAAGTATGGGGGTTTTCCTATATTAAAACATTAGTGGTTATAAGAGATAGTTGTGGTAGTTTCAAGTCAGTCAGAAGGCAGGATACATATGCCCCTTTACAGACTAGCTAAATAAGATGGAGAGCAAAATCTTTCATGAACCCAAGTTCACTTCATCAGATGCCTTGTATAAGGGCAGTATTGCCATCTGACACCTCCAGGGAAGGAATCCTACCCGATCAACACATCAAAGAGCTACTCAACACAGCTCACAAAAACACTCTCATGGACCCAGAGGGATAGCCTTCCATCTTCAGCTCCCTCTGTGCAAAAATGAAGTTTATTTCCTACCTATGGGGACTTTTTACCGTCTTGTACCATCTAAACTTTTCCCAGAGCCTGACAAAGGGATTTTGATGCTGAAAGCTTGCAGAAAAGGACAGTTTTCTTGCCATTTTCCAGTTGGTCTAATAACAGGTATCATTTTGGAACCAAGAGTTCTGTTTTTTTGTATGTCTTTTTGTATTTGCTTATTGTTTGGAGTTGTCAAACTTCTGTAAATTGTACCTTTTATTTTAAGAATATTTCAGATAATCTTGCAGGGGTTTAGGTTGTAGCCGTGTTGGTCTAAGGATATAGGCAGACAAGGTTCCTTGGGTGAATTTGATATCTTTTATTAGACCAACCCAAATGGTTGGAGAATAGTTATTAAGCAAGCTTTTGGGTTCAAAAACCCTTCGTCAGGCTAAGGAAGCTGCAGCAGTTGGTGTGTGCTCTTCCTGGATGGGGTGAAAAGTGAAGCTGGGCTGGGCGGGGGAGTCAGTTGCCAGGCAGATTATAACGCATCAAAAATCCAATGTCTATGTTTAGTCCCTGATCTCTAGTATCCAGGAGGTTGATGAAATGGAGCTCATAGGCTCCTCTCTGGGAAGTGCTGTGTAAGTTTCCCTTGAGGATCAGGACTGAGCGATTGGAGAGAGAGTGGCCTTCCCGTGAGAAATGTGCCCCCACCGGTAATTGGGTGTTTCTGTCTTTGATGGATTTCCGGTGTGCGTTCATTCTGGTGCGCAGTTGTTGTCTGGTCTCTCCTACATATCTTCCATCAGGGCATTTGGTGCATTGGATGAGGTATACTACATTTCTGGAGGTGCAGCTGTAAGATCCTGGGATGCTGATGGCTCCGTTGTGGGGTGTAGTAATAGTGGGGAGGGGGTGGAGATGTGTGGGCAGGTTTTGCATTTCTTGCCATGGCACGGTCAGATAATCTTGACGCCCAATCTCATTGTCATAATCTCTTCAAATAAAGAATTAAAATCAGCTTGTTTTTTTTTCCCCCCTAGGGTGGTCTGGTGTTATCCTCAGTATGTTTTCTTTCATTTTCTTCACCGACATGTGCATTTACTGGATACATAGATTCCTTCATCATAAACTTATATACAAGGTACCCACAGCAATTATTATTTTTCTTAAGTGTAATGAAACTTAACAATAGCCTTGCAAAAAATTACTCACCCAGCTGGTCTGAGCTTGGCACTGGGAGCAGGAACTTCAGGTTGGGTCCGTTTTGGAGAGGTGCCTCCCCATGACCTTGAGTAATTCACTTCTCTCTGCCTCAATTTCCCTGCTGAAGAAATACAACTGTAAATGAACTCACAGAAACTGTAAGGGTCACTTCTAAAACACTTTGTCGATGAAAAGTACTGTATAAGAGAGGTGGCCTGTTGAGCCTGGTGACTTTTCACTTGTTTCAGGGGCCTCTGATTTGGCACTAGGTGTAATACAGGATTCAGCGGGGGTGAGGGGAGGGGAGGGTTTGCTGGTCTAGTATAAATTAAATGCTTGTCTTGTCATGGCTTTAATAGGAATATAATTAGATTCAGCCTGACCCACCACTTGAAATTCCATTGGTCTCAAAACTCTACATATAAAGCATCAGTTTAAAAATGACACACTCAGCTTTGCCATAGTCATTTGAATACAGTGGATGGCAGCGGGGGAGGTTGGGGCCTGCTTCTCCACACTGCCTTGCCTCAGTCTGCTTGTTAAGGAGAAAAGTAAGAAAGAAACACAATCAGGATAAAATATCTGTATGCTGACACCTGCAGAAGGCAGCTCAGGGCAGGGGGTTGCTTGGTGGTTGTGTGTTTCCAATCTGTGCACTAACGCGGCTCACTTTTCTTCCAGCGCATACATAAGCCCCACCACCTCTGGAAGATCTCTACGCCATTCGCAAGCCATGCTTTCCACCCCGTAGATGGCTTCATGCAGAGCATTCCCTATCACATCTACCCTTTCCTGTTTCCTCTGCACAAGGTGACTTACTTGATTCTCTACATCTTCGTCAACGTCTGGTCCATCTCTATTCATGATGGCGCTTATCTTGTCCCAGATTGCTTGAAACATGTCATCAATGGCTCTGCTCATCACACCGACCATCACGTATACTTTGATTACAACTATGGCCAGTATTTCACTTTCTGGGATAAAATCGGGGGGTCCTACAAGAGCCCATCATCCTTTGAAGGAAAGGGGCCCCATGATTATATAAAAAAGCAAAAAGAAGAATGGAGCAGTAGGCAAAATGGCCACATGGATGAAAAATTGTTAAGTGGAGATAGTCCAAAGAATGAATAGATCTCTATGCTCACTATAAAAAAGGCCCTGAATCTATTATTATTATTTACATAAATCCAGATAAAGAAAACCCCTCTCTTATAATGCCATTCTTGGAGGTCAGTCATTTCCGATGCTTATAAGGGTTGTTACCTTGGGGTTATGTAGTTAAGAACCAAGACAGTCTCTTCCAGGGGATCATTTTATAGTGCAGATAAAGCATAAGATGAGTGCAATATCTAATGTTGATGCAATAACAAAAACATTTTTCTATAGTGCTTCATGCAAATGATGGTGCGTTACAATTGGGAGCGCCTTTTCTAACATAATACCTTGGAGCCATTGTTCTGCTGTAACAAAATGGGATCCTTTACTATCCTCAAAAGCATTCCCCTATGAGTGTGACTGTTTCAGACAGGCGCTTCACGCTACAGTAGTTCATGGAGAATTTTGCTGTTTGATCCAGGGTACTACAAGTAGCATGATCCAGATAACACCCCTCTGGTATTGCATTGGTGGAATATTTGGATCTGAATGTACTTAAAAGGAAAAATGATACTCGACTGAAGTAGCACACTACTTTATATTGAGAAAGATATATTTCAAACCTGTGCCAACACATTTTTCTGCCTCTGTATACACATACCCCTGAAGTTTAACAAAAAAGGAAGCACACATATTCCAGAAACTTACTTACCAGGCACCTCCTAAAAATCAGCTTTGCCTAAAGTATAGACCATCTGAATCTAAAGGGAGCTAATGCTATTTGGGCAGGAAGTTGTGATTTAAAATAAGCTAAGAATGCCAAGAATTCCTATTTTTTAAATATAATCTTTTATGCTCTTCCTACAAAAATAAGTAATTGTGGAATTGTCTAAATTCATTTATGTATGCCATTACATTATTTATTTTTAACTAGAGCATGCATTTCCGAGCTGCTGCATTTACTACTGCCTTAGGCTACTAAGTTTAAAAAGATGAGGTCCCATTTTTAAGTCGCAAAGAAGTCTCTAATTTTTATAAGGATTAAGTAGGAAATCTTTGAAAAAAAATGAGATAACAGCATAACTTTTTTGCACAGTATATATTTTTTGCATTGTGTTAGACAATGTCATTTTATCCAGGGGAAGCAGAGAAAGTAATTTTGGTTTATATTCCAAAAACAAGACAGATTTGATCCAGCTTGTTTTGATTTACCCAAGCAAATTGTGCAGAGTGATATTTGGAAAAGAAAAAGAAGTCGTGGAGCCTCCACATAGTGCTCTGCTTCCAAGATGCCTTCAGTATTTTATAAACAGGGTAATTTCTCTAGCTTTAGATGTATCATGAATTCTCACCTGATGAAGAATTCTTCTCGAGTCTAGTTATTGTGGAGTGTTTTGACTGTTATTATTCCTGTGGAAATCAGGTGGTGGATAGAAATTCTGCAGTGATGACTATATTTTGGATGAATAAAGTGTAATTGTGCTCATTGTTTCGCAGAGTGAAATGCTTGAGCTTTCCTGTGAATATTACTTGGATGTTAACAAATTGTTTTAGTGGCTTTTGTTTAAGTTGACTGTTCCCCCCCC
>NW_005841952.1:1263945-1302828 GCF_000455745.1 Alligator sinensis
ACCCAACAGATTGTCTTTTGAAGACTAAAAATAAGCAATGTGTTTGATCACGCAAACGTTTCATAAACTGCAGTTCACAGCTTTGTGGAAAAACAAACGTGGTTAAAATTATGAAGGCGCTGTCAAAGAGCTGTTGCATTTCTACAGTTCTTTCCTGCACCAGTTTAATTGTTAGCTGATTTCCCCTTCTCCCTGACTGTGGCAACTGTTTGTATTTTTTAAATGCTTTAAATTAAATGGTTGTCTGCTAACAGGCAGGTTACTGAGCACAACAGTTACTTCGAAGCGACGGGAGGGGAGGGGGGAAAGAGCTTTTTCTCCTCCATCAAGGAAAGATCCGTTCGTTCTAGCTGTGCAACGTTTAGTTTTTGTCTTGCATTTAGCAAAATGAGTCCTGTGACACTTCAAGGTTACTTCTACGCTGCTCCTCATTCAAACCGATTTGCTAAAGGCCAGAGAGCTGTCCAGTTGCTTTATGGCCAGAATTTGGAAACAGCGGAAAGAAGGGAGAGAGGCAGAGTCCATGTGATGCTGGGGACCCTACTGTCTTCCTTGCTTGGCAAACCCCCCCCCCAAAACCCAAGACTTTGGTTCTGGGGTGCTGCCCACTCAGTAGCCTCCTCCCCTTGTGAAGGTGGAAGTAGAAGTAGACAAAAGGCACCACTGTCCCGAGACTCAATGCCATCTGTAGCAGGGTAACCTGCCTTGCCACGAGACTGACCCTATCACCATCTGTGGGCCGTGCATATTCATGCTGCTTCTGTGGGCCGTGCTCTGGAGCCCTTGTTCATGGAGTATCAAAAACCTTGGTGTTCATAGGGGTTGACGCTGTTGCATCCATGGCTGTGTGTTGGTTCCTGACCGAATTGGGGAACATGTGGGATTTAGGGTATGAGGTGCATCATAGATGACCACTGCATATGCAGACAGAGTCATGTAAAGGCCTCGCTCTTGTCTTGCTTACCTTACTGTAAGCCCACCCAGCATCTCACAGCGGAAGAGAAACAAGCACAGCTCAGTAGGTGAGGAAGGGCTTGGAAAGTGCTGCTGTGAAAGGCGAATCCAGGTGCAATCATGCAAGTCACTTGTCCTCTCTTGTTTCCTTCCCCCGGTGCCCCTCTAAAAGGGAAGCCCACCGTTCCTTTTGTGATATGTTCTGCTGTGGGTACTCAAAAGGCCCCTCTGCAGTGCAGATTGCAAGTGAAAAATAATACACAGACAGGATAACAGAGATGCACAAAATAGTGTTTTCACCCCCCCGATGGAAGCCTGGATGGCCAGGTTTTTCAGGGATACTAAAAAACACCTTAGCCAGAGTTCAGCTTGGGACATCGCCCCTCGGCTGTGTTCATCACTTAGCTACGCAGATGCTAACACATTGCAGTTCAGCTCCTTGGCAACGAGCTCAGATGGTCCATAGAGCAAGTGGATAATGAAAGTATATAGAGGAGGTGTCATGACTGTACCGGGGTGATCTGATTTGCTTTGCTTTGCGCTACCAGCGTTGCCTGTAAGGCTGTTACCAGTATGTTTGATGTCAAGCATCCAGTTCCTTGCCATCTAATTTAGGTGCATGCGGTGGGAAGGGGAGAAGGCACGGAAATTGAGAAAGTAAGGTCAGAGCTTGGAGTGAGCTAGGGTATTTTTCCCCAGGAGGCTGCTCTTTGATAGCAGGTAGCGGAGAGGCTGTCAGTCTCCTTGGGCCACTAACTGACTTGTTAGACAAACCTTTGGTACAGGAAGATAACCTTCCTAGGTTTGGCTTGTGCAGCTGACTCGGCTACAGATATCTGGACCCACCGGAGGCACCTCCTGAATGCAGGGAGGGGAGTCCTGGGGTCCCCGTAGCTGGGAACCTCCGCTGTGCAGGGTACAACCTGGTCCTTTCGGTAGCAGGCAGCACTTTTGACCGAGGCGCACACATACCTGCTATCCCTCCAACAGTAGCGGCATAAGATAAGATGCCCAAGCAGGTTTCCCATCATTTAAACAAGTAAAAGCACTTGAGCCCACAAAGCAGGGAGGGGGCTTCAGAGCGTGCTTTGTAAGTGAGAGATAAAGGTGTTTGTTGGAGATGTGGGGAGTATAGCTGTGGTGGAGACGCACCAGTCTGTAACACCGATGTTCTCCGAAGGAGTAATAAAGATGACGTTTTAAAAAAAACATGCTCTGATGCTCATTGCTCCTTTCAAAGGGATTTCTTCAGCGGAATAAAGATGTAAGAGAAACGTTTTCTACCCCCAGCCCACGGAGCAGACAGGCCTATTTCCACTGAGCGCCTTGTTCTTGCTTGCCCCCAACACTGCACAAAAGCGCAGCTGTTTTGTGGGGGTCGCAGTAATAAAACACACGTGCGTTCCTGAAGGGCCCAGCATTCAAGGCACTGCCTGGAGCTTGGCAAACTGGCAGGAGGCATCTTCTTGGGGGAGAGAGGTTTTGGGCCAAAGCCCACTTATATGTAGGTAATTGTGTGAGCTGTCTCCATCTGTACAGCTGCTCATGCTTCTCTCAACGTACCCAGAAACCTCCAACAGGCTCCATGGCAGAACAAGAGGGCCCAGGTAAGCGCGTAACTAACTACACGCAAGTCGGAGGCAGCGCAAGTAGCCAAAACCCACAAGCAGAGATTCATTCCAGTCTTTCAGCCCAAAACTTAGATGACTTGATCAGAGTCCGAGACGTTGATGTTACGACCCGCCTTTTAGGAAGAGGAAGGTTTAAACCTGCATCTCCTACTTCAGCCATCATTTTTCTTACGTCCCTTTTCTGTAAATTTAAATTACCGGTGGAAGTATTTTTTGGGTGGTCTGTGCGGTGAAATCACTGTTTACCAATACAAATTGAATCGTACCAAGCCTATGCAGGATCACGGAGCTGATGCATCAGCGCTGTTGCTAACATTAGCCCAGAGCTATCAAGGGAAAACAAGTCCTGACAGGCACCAAAAGCAGTTTCAAGCAAATAATTTACTGAGGCCAATATAATGCTTCGTAGCTTTGCAGAAACCCTTGAAAAGGATGAAGATGCAGGGCCTGGACTACAGGCCATTTGGTTCATGCTCTGGTACCCACTAACCCGGCTGTTGCTGTCCTGTGCAGGGGGTTATTTGAATGCCCTGTTGAGTGGCACAGTCAAGCAGAAGAGATGCATGCTGCTGCACTGTCCCAGAAAGGGAGGCTTTTCTAGAAGATGGGTGGCATTTGCAGTGGTAAGACAGCCACGCATTTGAGCTCATTTATTTTCACTGCTACAGGCCCCTCACATTGCAGTCTCTCCCTGGCTGTGTGTTAGTCTCCTTCTTGTGTCGTCTTGGATGCCTCTGACACTCCTTGCACAGACATCTTAGTGCTTTTGCCCACTCACGTCAAATCCATCACCCCCCTCCAATTAATTTCCATAACCACTCCGACAGCCTCCTTCGGCTCCTCTCCGGACCACCTTCTCGAGGGATGCTCGCAGAAACTGCCATGGACTGGAAGAGACCTCATTTTACAGGTCCCGCACCAGAGGGGAAGCATATGTGACAGACGGAAAACATAGCGGCCTCCCCATGCTAGAAGCCAGCCCTGGGCCACTCGGAGATTGACTCGGGACAGGTTAAACAGCTTCGACCCTATGTCCGGGCTTCCTATTGTTTTCATTGCCTTGGGGGGTTGTCGTGTGCCACTGAACCTGGACCCTTTGAAGGCTGTGGTCCCGCTTTCCCCGCTCATTCATCTAGTTTATTCCCCACTAAAAATATGGGTAGGTCAGGCTGGCGATAAGCCTCCTGACCGGCTTGTGGCCCTTCTTCCCACCTTCCTAAGCGAAGGCATCTGCTTTAACGCTTTGTGAAATGGGATCTCCAGAATGGGTCCGTTCACCAGGCACCAAGACATGGACAGTCCAAAGGGAACGAACCGACCTTGTGTTTAGAGGCCTCAGGCTTGGCGGTGGCATGCACAGGGTAAGCCTCTGCCATCACTACAAAGCAAGCAGAGCAGATCCAGCCTCTACTGACCTGCTCCAGCCAACCCCGCAGGGTTTCCTCTCCCCTCATTGCCCCCTTCTCATCTGCAGTGTGCACGTACCGTGGTGCCGTGTCAAGAAAGCTTAGCCCAGGCTTTTTCTCAGCCCATTCTCAATATGGGGCCAAAGCTTCCTCTGCAGGAGCAGAGCCAGCGCAACCCTGCTTCACCCATTTCAGAGCTCAGCTAAAAGCTCTTCCCAAAGGTCTCTGCACTTTTAATCCTCTCTCCCCGATGGCTATCATTTAACTCCATAATATTGCTACTTAATTCCAGAGCGTGATAATAGCTGTCTGAGCATTTACTGTCCAAAGCCCTGCCGTATATTTTCTTGCATCAACTTGGTTTCTGCAGTTTCTCTGAGTTTATTTAAATTGAGCAGCTACCAGGCAAGGACTGTAGATGGTGCAAGCTAGTTTTCTTATGGTCTGCCAATAAGCAAGGGAGAGGGATGAGCACTGAATACAGATTTGTGAACCAGATGCGTCCAGGTGGGGAGCTTCCCGAGTATAGGAAAGTAGGCAGGTACATGCAACAAAGAGGGATGAGACAGCTCCCAAAACGAATCCTGATTGATGTGCTGGGGGAAACTGCTCCCTCCCTTACTGCTTCTCTTATGCCTTTGTCAAATTGAGACCAAGGGAAACAGAGGTAATGAAATGACCAAAAAAAAAAAAGAAAAAAAGAGAGATGAGGCCCAGGAGAAGAGGTGGGCAGGGGCAAATGTCTGATGAAAGGCTGATGCAAGGAAAGCACATGCATACAGGCTTGTGTGGCTTGCTTGATATTCTATTATGATCAGGGAAATGAGGGCACTAGTCATTTTAATATGGGAAATGCGCTTGAGTGTTCATACAACGCAGATGCACACTCAAGCGTCGCAGTGCTCACTGACGTGCGTGTTCCAGCAGCACCTCGAAAGCTCAGCCGAAATCAGTGTTCGCTACCACGATGCCAACGTGCCTTCCCTGCCCCCCAAAATGGACAGGTTAAACAAGTCATACAAAAGGTTATGGAGCACAAGCCCAGAGAAAGCAAATGCCTTGCCCCAAGTCACACAATTTAGAGGTGGCAGAGATGGACAGCGCACCCAGCGCTCCATGTGAAGAGGAACTCAACCCATCACCGTGGTTCTGCATTTTCATGCAGGCTTCAGCCGTTTTGTATTCCAGGAGTAACCGGAGAAGATTCTCCAGCTTGTTATACAGAAGATCAAACTAGATCACAGTGGCCAGTCCAGGGCTCCGGCAGCCCCTGTGTGTGACACATGGCAGGTCGGGGAAGGGACAGGCAGCTCAGCGGCAGACAGGGCAGGGAGTAGAAAGCAAAACAGCAAATTGGGCAAGGGAGCACAGGGAAGAAAAAAGAGCAGGCAATGGGACAGGGGAAGGGAGATCAGAGTAGCACGTGCAGAGAGTGCAGAGTCAATTTGCAGCCTGCCTGCCAAAAAGGTTAGTCCCTGCTGCACTAGGTAATGGGCCGGTGTCCCTTTATAGCAACTGAATGGGTTGATGTCCCTTTATGGCAAGGATGAGTCCCAACCTAAACCCAGCTTAGAACTAGAGCAAAACGAACACATCTGGGCTACACTTCTCCTGCCCTGTCACTCACCACCACAATTTGCTGATTTGGCAAAATCAGAAAGGTTTTGCAGAAATGGATCCATTTTAAGACACTTCCAGTGCAACCCAGCCTGCCAGGTAGACTTTATTTACTGCCAGCTCCTGGGCGGCCAGCTAATCCAGGAGCCTGGGAGGCTGGGAGCTAGCACTTACTGTAATTCAAGGCTTCTGGCTCCCCAACAGGATGCCTGTCAAGCTACCGAGGACCCAGAGCTTCCTGCTGCTTGAGTGGTGGCCAGCAATAAAACTCACATGAATTGTATCAGCTCAGGTCAGCAACTGCCTGGTTCCCGGCAGGCTTGAAACAGAAAATCGGGGATATGAAGCAACACATCTTTTTTGGAAATGCCGGGCTTGTAACATTTCGGAAATGAAAAGTTTCAGGGTTTCAATTTTTTTTTTGGCTTTGTCTTAATTTGGAAGGAAAAATATTTTCATGAAAAGTTTCATACAACTCATATTCCAATTCCCAGCCACCTCCAAATAGAAATGGTCAGACTTCAGGGAATTTGGGATCCTAACTTTGCATCTCAGCTGCAACCCAACTCCAAAGGCAGATGTGTTGTGAGGCTGCCGTGTAATTCCATAAGCTGCATCACCAACAGAGAGAGGAAATGTGCTACAAAACCATTGCACAAAGGATTATTCTGATGTTTGCACAGGGCATTAAAGAGTCACAGCTCTAAGTGCTAAGAGTTGTGTTTCCCCTTGTTCCACAGAGGCAGAATTATTTTTCTCCCCGTTCCCCCCCTCGCCTGCCCACAAATACAAGCCTTCAAATGAAGAAGCAGGAAGCACGTATAGAAAGTAGGCCATATGCCTTTCACAAGCACAACTTGGAGAAGGTCAGTGCATCAATCACATTAATTTTTAAGCTCATGCTGTATATCTAGAGTCCCACAGGCTACAATTCCCTTCCTGTTTTATAATTAAACATACTTCTTTAAAGCGCAGGATTTTTACTGAACCTGGGGCTTATATATCATGGCTTTAGAGAACTATAAGTCATGTTTTTTCCATCATTTTCCCCAGATCATTGGTTTCGACTCTCTCCTCCAGAGCACAGTCTTATGTTCCCACTAATTCCTACAGGCTACCACATCATATTCTCTTTCACTGAGAAATATTATACGCACCTTCACATATTCAAGGGTGCTTACAACATCCAGGAGGTAGGTAAAATAATAATAAAATAATCATCCTTGTTTGGGGAGGGCATTAAGAAAAAAGAGGCATGAACTTCTAACTTGCATGCAGGTCTAACCCTGCAGAGTTATTGTATTAAAAATGCAGCTCTACTGTACAACACACCAGGATAATATGGGACACCTTCATTAAAATTCAAAGCACAGGAGGTTTCCAATGCAGAGAGAAAGAAAAGAAAGAGGGCAGAAAATAACTGTGTAGGTCAAAGAGCATTTTATGGTTCTCTTTGAATGCGTGGGGGTGCTCGATGGTAAAGGCAACCTGCATTCGGGGTCGTGGATGTGTATAATCGAGATGCACATTTTTAAGTGCAGGCACGTAAGCACAGGGTTGTTGCACTAGCTGCAACGTTTCACGTGGATTTGGCACACAGATCTGTTCCTTTGGAGGAAATCAAACATGCTGGATCTATTTACAATACATTTCCTGCCAGCTACAATCCATTGGCACTTAGTAATGAGTTCACACTTTTTTTTTTTTTTGTGGGCATAAATATGCATATTAGTTGTACCGCTGCATCTGCTTTGTCTCCAGAAAGAAATCACTTTATGATCACTTAGCTTAAGGCAATGGGATGAAATCAGAGCACCAAAAATTCTTGGGTTCACAAATTCTGCATGTCCAAGGTGCAATCATGCATCTACCTAGGTAATAATGAGGTGCACGTGGGCAGATCCTGTCACCCGTTCTCCCTCTTTGACTCCTGTGGGATGCTACACTGCCCAAGGAGCTACCTGCGGGGGTCCCATTCGGGGATTTGGCCCCCGGAGTCTGGATTCTTAGAAAACAGGTGTGATATGAGCTGCAAGAATGACTGCCAACACCAGGGATACGGGGAACTGTGCAAACCAGAGCTGACACTTCCAAAGAAGCCTGAAAGGAGGAACATGTGTGCGTGTGTCGGTGCCCCCCGGAAAATTATTTCACTGCATTCACATTAAAGGATTCCAAGACATTATTCTTGGTTTAATTGTAATTCCCTATTTCACGGGTGGCCTCTGTGTGCGGTACATGGCAAATCAGGGTGGTGCCAGGCAGCAGAGCAGCAGAAAGGGCAGGGAGCAGAAAGCAGAACAGCAGGTTGGGCAGGAGACTGGAGTGGCACTCAGGGAGGGCAGGGGGCTAAAGTGTGGCACACCTGCCAAAACACTTAGCCCCCACTGCCCTACTTTATAGGTAGGCAGCATGGTTAGGGTCTGATCCAAAGTCCATGGAAGCCGATAGAAATCTTTGCACTGAGCTTCATGGACGGGTGATCTTAACTGCAAGTCCAGCGCGCCGGAGCCATCCCACCGCTTGGGCCTGTGCTGCTGCCCTGGGACACCTGGCTGAGGCCCTGGCTCAGAGGGGAAGGTCAGCACCAAAGCCTCATGGTGCATGATGCTCTTATGAAGTCATCAAAGACTGAATAAGGGCACGAGCCAGCGCAACAGATGGAGCATCTTTACTTGGCCAGCACATAGGGTCTTCTGGGAAACGGCATCGTCAGAAAGGGTTTCTCACCTGCCTCTTCCCAAAGGCATTCCCTCCGCGAGCAAAACCTCCTCATATCGATGACCCCAGCCCTTCAGAAAGCCTGAGGACATGTCTCCACTGCAACTGCAGCTCTGACTGACCCCGGCTAGCTCTGAACTGCGGACCGGTGCTAGCACAGGTACTAGAGGGGCTCGGCAGTGTGGTGCCAAGCATGCCATTGCCACACACAGGAGAGGGTTTTGTCCTGGGAGGCTTCATCAAAGCCTCAGTAACATGGCAACTGGACACCGTCACAGCCTGATTCCCCACCTTCTGATTAAGACTGATGCTGCTGGAAGGCCTGTCCAGACATACCAATAATGCCCCAAGGTCGCTGCAGAAGCACCCCAGCCCCCGAAGCAAAGCAAGCACCAGCACAGCCCAGTTGAGACAGGCTCCTTGCTAAGTCCCTGGTCCCACCTGGCCTGCTTTTACTCACTGCCAGCTGATAGCTGCTTGGTTGCCATGGTGAAATAACCTGGCTGGTCTGCAGAATTAGCAGCATCTCTCTCTTTCTTATTAGCATAATAACTGAGCACCTCATCATTTATCCTCATAGCACCCTTGAGGAGGCCAGCATCTCCGTAACAGGCACAGGAGCCGGAGACACTTGGTCACCGAGGAAGCCTGGAGGGATGGAAGAGATTGAAACTGAGGTCTCCTGAACCCTGAGCTGTCATTATAATCTCTGGACCATCCTTCCCCGGAGATAGGACCCCCAGGTCATGGTGCAGGCATGCACAGGGCCGGGTGTGGAAGGCTTTTCCTCACCCAGGATGCATCTATTTACTCTGGGGTTAAACAGAGGACTTGGGTCTGAGATGCCGTCAATCCAGCACCCTTCCTCTGTCTTTACATTTTTCATTGTACATGGCTTCAATTACTGTAAGTATATTAACATACATATTTGAATATGTAAATGGTCAACCTAATTGCCACACAACTGAGTTAGAAAGGATGTGAGCAATCACGTTGTTAAATTTATTGAATTTGACTGGAATTGCAAGTTAGCAGCGGGATAATTAGCTCTCATCTGTTTACCAGCCTGAACGTAAGTGGTGGGTTTTTCAGCTGATATTTCACTAGCTGGCAAGAGATGGTAGGTAAAATGCGTGTTAAATATTTAATACACTCTTTTCCTATCCAAATAATCCCACTTCACACAGTCACAGGAGCCTGAGATTCATCATGCCCCTGCGTTTGCAAGTCCTTTTCCATCAGTCCTGATATGAATTGCTATCGCGATGCAGGCTCCTGTAATACAAAGTAGCTAAGAAATAATGGTGCTTAGGGTGCTGTATTTTCACCCAGTGGTTTCTAAGAGCTGTGCAAAGGGTGGGCAAGCCAAAATTAGCATCTCCATGGTACAGATGGGGAAACTGAGGCACAGAGAAACCTGGGGCCTGTATAGCCAAGATGCTTCTTAATAATATATGCCATAGACGTCAGCTGGAGTTGGGCGTAGGCAGTAGTTCTGCAAATTGAGCCTTAGGGTGAAGTCCAGGTTCCCCCAAAGCTAGTGGAAAAATTCCTATCGACTTCAACTGAGTCAGGATCTCATTTTAAATGAGCAGCCAGAGATGGTGATGTCCTACATTAGCAACCACTTTGAAAAAACTGTGCCTAACTACCTTGCCTACAGGCCTATCCCAAGTCCATGTCAGAGCCAAACAGGGTTAGTTTATCGGGTTAGTTTATTTTTGCAGCAGCTGGAGAAGGGATTACAGCATAGCGATCGATAGGTCTGGGTTTACCATTTTCTTCATTTCAAAAAAAAAAGAAAAAAAAAGAAAAAGAAAAAGCCAATGTACAGATGGACTGCATGGCAGCCACATAGTGATTTACTGCCTTAGAGACTATCTAATAATCAGCAACCCCTTTTTTAGCATGCCTCTGTATTGACCTTGCATCTTCACAGACAGCCTCTTGTTGCTATTTTTCCCCCTCCTCCGGTTAATAGTTCGGGGCAGCACACACATGAACCTGGACCTACGTTTGAAGATTAACTCGGAATCAATAGCTGTGTCAAAGCCCGTGGGGGTGGTGGGGAAAATCAATTAGGATTATAGGAATTAAAGCTTCTGGAAAAAAACCCCAGACAGGTGGGCTACATCAGCCACTCAGTTCAAAATAACATGCCTTCGGGTTGAATCATCTCTCTGGCTTAATTTCAATCAGGGAGTCTGGTAGCAGAAGATGAACCCGCTTGCATGAAAGGGGTCCAGGACTTGCAATGGCAGGTCTTCCCGCCGCTTGAAGGGTGGGTTGTAGAGCTGAAAGTAAAAACTGGAAAATAATTCAGGACAGATGTGGCAGTTCAGACACAGCCTTGAACCAAGGGAAAATCCAGGTTGGATCTCTGCTTCCCACCTGGACTTCTCGATGGCCATGGGCAAGTCCCTTAACCTCTCAGTTTCCCCAACTGTACCCAGGGCAGAGAAGGACTTCCAGGAGTCACAGGAGTGTTGGACTGGGGTCGCTCACCAAAAACCATGAGCATCTCTGGTTCCCACTCTTGAAAATACAACACAACCAATGCAGGCCTTTTGATTTCCAAATTCTTCAGATATCCCCACCCCATGCCAACACACTGCCTCATAGTCACGGTGGTCTCTGGGCTCCTGGGGTGAGGACAGACGTCACAGGGTGTTTTGTCCAAGTCAATGTTACATGCTCAGAGGATCATGCAAACTTTTGCACAAGATAACTGAATGGCCCAAGGTTATACAGTGCTCCTAGGATGCTGCACACAGAGAAATGCAATTGTACCAAAGACAAACCAGAGTCCTGAGGCACAGAGGCTGCCAATGCACATCCAGTACCCAGGCTCTCTCTCAGAGGGAGTTCCTTCCGACTTGGTAATTTCCAGGAGTTTAAGTCTGAAAACACACCAAAAAAAAAAAGCAAGAAATCCCAGTGCAGGCTGCAGCTGACTCCCAGTCCGTCTCTGTTTTGGCTGAATGCTGCTAGCCTCACTTCTTCCACTCTGGCTACCAGGGTGCTATTATCTGCAGTGCTAAGAGCTGCAAAACAACAAAGCTACACATCCTTCAGCACCACCTAATGGCATCCTGTCTGTGAACCGTTGTTACTCATCCTTTTCCGCATACAGACACCTCTCCTCTATGGAGCACTTGTAACGCTGAATTCAGGGAATCCTGCTTATTCGGTGGGAACTCTCTTCCCTTTGTGGATTTATGAAGCCACCAAAGACACAAATAGGAATTTAACCCCCATCTGCCTGATCCAGAAGACAGACTCAACTCTTTTTCCACGTACATTATTGCAATAAAATCTTTAGTAATTACGCATTTCTCATTGCCATCTTACCAGAATGGTCAAGTTGGGGAACCAAGACATAAGATGGGAAAAGGCTTGCTCGGTAACTACAATGGTCCTTTTGGCCTTAAAATCTAAGCCGATCCTTATATTATTATTATTACAAGCACCTTTTCTTTCCTTCGCTCCATAAAAAGCAAAACTTCCCATTTCCCATCCTGCGTGCTTGTAAAGTATTGTGTCGAACTGAAAGCCGCACGCAATATTATCTCAAAGGCAAAGATCGTGGCTGCTCTGTACCCCTTCCATGCACAAATGTAAATACACTTTAAGTATATTGATTTTTTTTAAAATTCTTATTCTATTAACATCTAACCAAGCTGCTTCCCATTTTATAGCCTGTCAAATAATTTAATATACGCCCTGCTGTAAATCTTAGTTTAGAAGCAACTCAAATTAAAAGTAATTATGTCTCCCCGTGGCTTTCAGATTGAGGAAAGCTTCCATTAAATTTACCTGTGACAACATTTCCCTTCGGCTGATAAGAGACAGTTGATAAAGTCTTACAGCTTTGGATACAATTTTTTATATAAGCCCAGAGAAAATTCAAGAATCCCAGCGTTGGGGAGGGGGGTGGGTGGGACTAGTATATAATTTTAATAGAGAGAGAAGAGACGGGGTGCTATGGACATTACTCTGAAAAGCCAGAGGATATGAGAAAGAGCGAGGTTCTCTTGAAAAAAATATTTGTACTACATTGGAGAATGAGTGTACAAATCTCTACTAAATTATATATGCAGTTTCCTGTTCTTGCAGGAGCAGGACCTTAAGGGTTTATATATTGATAAATAGATTTGATAGATGGAGTTTTTTTCTATAGGGCTTTTTAATAAGGGAACTCAGGATTAAAGACAAACAGATGTGCCTACAACACGTAGGGCCCGATTCTGTAATAAGGTTCCTGAAAAGGGCAAGAGACACTGCAAGCAGATCTGAATGTAGGTCGATCAAACTCTTGACCTTACACTCATGCAGTTGGGTGGCCCACAGAGCGATTTATACATGGAAAAGTTCAGCACAGACAAGTCTGCAGGCTTGGCACTAAAGTCTGGACCCTGCAGCTCTAGGGAATACGCTGCTCTGAGGTGTTCAGTTTGAGCCTGCTTCTCTTTGGCGACATTGCATGCAATTGCCAACCAGCAGCACCTTCTAAATGAAGCTGTCAAGCACTTCACATATCAAACATAATTTTGAAAAATGAGAGAGATTTTCGTGCGAGACAATTTTAAAATGAAAATCACTCCTAACCTAGCTCCCAAATCCAACCCAGATGCTATTTACATGTAAGGCTGAAAAAACAAACTTATTTGCACCAGATGATTAAGTCAGCAATATTTATAGCTGGGCTTATGTGTTTTTATTGCGGCACTTCAAAATCCCTCTCTTACACAATCACTCTTCATTTTCAGTAGGAGCCTCAAGATGGAGACTGGGTACCCAGTCACATGAAAATGTACACACACTTTGCTTCCCCGCTCACTCAAAATCAAAGCCTGTTCAGCGTGCACGTAAGAGAGCGCTGGGGAAATGTTTCATAAGATAATTTCAGTAATTACTGAATCACTGAAAATTGCAGCCTCAAGCTCTATGCTGATGTTATCTCACAGCAAAGCAGCTGAGGATGCATAAACCAGGTTAAGATCTGCTGCACAGACTAGACCAGCAACTTCTTGCTGTTGCAGAATTGAAGTGTTGCATATCTAACACCCTGCTGGGTGAACCAAGTGCTGGAAAGGCATTATAGCTTTTGGCCCTGAGGCTAGACCAAAAGCAATGTAGACTAAACCTCCGAGCCTTGTGGCATCTGAAAGGGTGAGAGGGGTTGCCAGATGCAGGGCCCTCAACAGGACGGGGGCCTTAAACATCTGGAAGGGAGCCAAGGCCCTTTCTGTGTGCACCGTCAGAGAGATGCTGTAGTCCGTTCTGTCGCGACCTCACTGTGCGTGTATGTATCCTGTTATTCTCTTAGTCATGACCGGCTCTGGGTCCTAGCTAACACTCCCTCTGATTTCAGCAATCCAGCCCTTAGACTGGGTATTTTCAAAGCTCTCAGCATTGTCCTAGTTCGGCACTTGTGAAAGTCAATGAGAGTTTTACCACAGAGCACAAAACGGTCCACAAGAACATCCCCTCTGTCTCCCCGCTCCACACGAAACAGCCATGGCGCATCCCAAGACAAACCCACATGCTTTAATCAACCAGAACATGAATGGTGTGCCACCAGAAGGCAGCAGGAGAGACCAGGGCATAGCCATGCAAGGCCATTACAATACTTCATTTAGGAAGTGCTATCGCATCAGAGCCTAAGACTGGAGGGGGCCTCATGGGCCACCTACCCAGTCATTTGGATGGTCATTAACAGAGGAACCCCCAAAAATCACTTGAACCCCCCCCCACACAGACTACCATGAGGCACAAACCCAGAAGACATCCAAGACACCCTATAGCATGTATATATATAGATAAAAGCAGGGGTGATGAGGGCACTGCCAGTGCTAGAACAAAGGATTAGTTGGTTACTATGTGCTCAAAGGATCCTCAGAAAAGGACCGTGTGTCCCTTGTTACAGAAGAAGGCAAAAAAAAGAGGAAAAACCTACTGACCTTTCCAATCTGAGCCAATTCCAATTCTTTCTTGAACTCAGATTTGGCTGTTGGTCTGACCCTCTAAAGAACAACCTTTGAGTTTTCTAAATATTAGCAAGAGTGGACACCAATCCAACCGCCAACAGCTTAACTATAGATGTAAGCCATGGCCAACATCTCAAAGCTAGAGAGGAAAATGAAAAACCCAGAGACCAGTATCATTCGTGAGGAGGAAACAAGTTTCTTCTTCAATCATAGAGTTGCCCAGCCAAAGCCTTGAAATGTGGGACTGCAAAAACACCAACCACCCAGAATGCTCCCAGAGTTTTTATGCATCCTTTCCAACTGAAACCATTCAATGAATTGGACATCGGTCAACCTCAATTTGCATTTTTCAGGGTGTGGGGGGAAAAAACCTTGACTCAAAAGTTTCCCCCAGGTCCAGACTGAACGCAGGAAGACAAAAGGTACTATCAAGAACAATAATAGTTATTATTAGCTGCTGGCAACAATTTGGGATGGGAGATAATATCTAGGGGCTTGGGTTTTAACCCAGGTTCTAACAATTAGGGGCTATGAGGTGTTCTTCATTGTAGGCAGCAAATCTTATGCCTGCCTCCAGTAGCACCTTCTTCCGAGATCTCTGCTATAAGCAATGTCACAGACAAGATTTGGGATTAAATGGACCAAAGGGTGGATCCAGTCTGGTAATTCTTATATGCCGACTCTCAGTTACCCATTGTGAACAGCAGACAATGCCACCTTCATTATAAAACACATTCAGAATGAGGCTATCAAGTTATTTAAAATGAATGGGTTTGCTCCGGTAAGGGATGAGACTCCCAAGACCAATATTTTCTGGTCCCAGCGCCTTTGAAATCCTCCTGCCATTTGAAGTGCTTGGCCTCAGCTCCACGTGCACTGGTGTGCAAAGAGGTGTCCCAGCACAGATCCCATTTCAACGGCCCTCTGGCATATGGGTATAGGTAAATGTACAGAGATGATTAATTTGTCCTCCATGCAAGGCTTTTTAGTATGCTGCTTTAACACCAGAAGGTAGCGATGCAGTAAGCTGTCTCCATATTTAATAAGATGATTTTGGTCCTTTAGCACCACACATCACTCTTGTCAAATGAATGGTGACAGCACCGTGTCATCTTCATTGTTAAGGCCGGGACGAGGTGTCACACACAAGTTGACGCGTCAATGCGTTTGTCAGAGTATCGGTTTCTGCGATTAAAATGTTGGTCCATCCTACCTGTTCATTATCTTTTCATCCGACCCTCCCAACAGGCGAAGACAACTCACTCACTCACTCAACTGGAAATAAGCTGTTCAGGGTAAAAGGGCATTTCTCCAGGGAGTTACCTTAGAAAGGCTTAGGAAAAAACTGTGGGTGTGCAGACACACACATGCTTACCGGGCAGAAAACTGACACACCTATGTGGTGAAGGAGGAGCAGGCACAAGCATGCATACCTCTCATGTAGTAAACCACTCAAATCCAGGGTAACATCAGGCTTGGAAAATGTGTAGCAACTTTACTACATGGAAGTTGTGTGTCCACTCGCCTAATTAGCTGTTTGCTCAAACTAGCTCAGGTCACACAGCGGCAAAACGCTGTACTAGCACCTACGAGTAAAATGTATACAGAACAACATCCAGGGGAAATTACTCCGTAGTACTTGGGCCATGTGTCCTCACTTGGGAAAAGTCCATCAGTGTCTTGCGTCTTGTACTCTGCTCAACTCTCTTCAGTTTAGGACCCAACCAAAAACAGCAACTCAAACTGTGCTGGACGGGAGTACTCAAAGGGCCACTTCAGCCCAACCTGCACTTAGGAGGGACAGAATCCGTCATAGGAAAGCTGGCGGTTGGAAGTACCAAATGCATTGGATCCTGGTGACCCTGGAGGATCGGCCTTGGTTTTATTTGTCAATTGAAAGGTTTGCACCAGTGCAAGGTCATCATGCTGACTCAACAGAGCATTGCCACCCATAAAGCACACTCAATTCCCCACCCGTTTCACTCCATCGGTGCGAGCAGCAGCATTGCCTATCTACACAAAGGAATTGCACTAGCACCAATGACACCGAGACCCATTGGCTAAAAGGTAAAAACCTAGCTTAGAGAAAGTGAATACATTTGAGCAGAAGTTATAGGTGGACTGCAAGGGGAGCCAGTTGGATGCAGGGAGTCATAGCCCGGGCCTTACTATGGAGAAGGACAAATCAAAGGATAATCAAACATCTGAAGTTCACATGGGACGGCCTACAACCGAGGTCAGCAACTATCATGAGCTGCTGCTTGCAACCCAGCCAGAGGCAAAAGAAGATTGCCACTGAGATTTTGAAAAGGGCAGGAGGCAATATTTCTGGAAGATTTCTAGGGGCAAATCTTTCCTGACTTGCATCCTCCAAAAGCATTGCCTCGATGGGTCAGGTTCTGGTCAGATTTTAACTGATTGTGGTCTGGCAGCTAGAGTCAGAGATGTGCAGGTCACCTTTCATCCCAACGGGGAGGGGAGTACAGTACTGTGCATTTTGTTCTGCCTCCCAGGCAGCTGGGGAAAGAGGTGATTCTTGTTCATTGCTCCAAAATTCACTGAACATACTCAAACCGTTTAAGTCTCCAGTGACCTATTGGAGCAAAAATGCTTTCAAAAGGCAGAATGTGCACCGCCGTGAATCTGAAATGCAGGGAGATGCTGCTGCGTTTCTTTTTTCCATTTGCAAATAACCCCAGTATAAATTCAACTGCAGAGCGGGACACGCAATAGCTTCCAGCCCAGAGAAGTTGAACAGCATCCTAACCAAACAAACATCGGGGAGTCAACTGATAGCTCTTCTCCCTTATAAATCCTCAAAATCCAAACGCTTCTTTACAACTGAGGTTTGATGCAGAAGATGGCTTTGCAGAGAGGTTTAAAAAAACCCTGTAAAACTGTAAAAAAATTCTTTATGGTGAGGGTTGCCAAAATAGGGAATGGGCTTCCAAGGGAGGTGGTGCTTTCCCCTACCTTGGAGGTGCTTAAAAGGAGGTTAGACAAGCACCTGGCTGGGGTCACTTAACCCCAGCGCTCTCTCCTGCCCAGAGCAGGGGGTCGGACTTGATGATCTAATAGGTCCCTTCCGACCCTAGAAATCTATGAAAGGCTCCCTATCGATCAATGTCCATGCATGGCATATTACCCTTTCGTTTAGGTAAAAGGGTAAGGAAACAAAGCATAGTTCAAGCTAATGAAACCAGAACACCTGGAACAAGTCAGTTTTGCACCAGTCTCATGGGACGCCCCTGCCCACTGTGGGTCAGGGAGGTCCAGGTGAGCGAGATTGCTTGCCCTCCATCGAAGCTGACCTCGTGAAGGAACGCCTCGACTGGCTGGGCACCTTCAAGTCAGGACAGGACGGTGATCCAGGCAGATCTTGACAGGCTCATGAAATGGGTGGACGAGAACCTGATGGTGTTCAACACCGAAAAATGCGAGCTACTCCGCCTTGGGAGGAAAAACCTGCAGCATCCTAATAGGCTCGGCAGTGCTATGTTGGCTAGCACTACGGATAAAAGGGACTTGGGGGTCATCATTGACCACAAGATGAACATAAGCCTTCAATGTGATGCTGCAGCTAGTAAAGCGAGCAAAATGCTGGCTTGCATCCATAGATGCTTCTCAAGCAAATCCCAGGACATCATTCTCCCCCTGTACTCGGCCTTGGTGAGGCCGCAGCTGGAGTACTGCGTCCAGTTTTGGGCTCCACAATTCAAAAAGGATGTGGAGAAGCTTGAGAGGGTGCAGAGGAGAGCCATACGCATGATCAGAGGTCAGGAAAACAGACCTTATGGTGAAAAGCTGAGAGCCATGGGGCTCTTTAGCCGGGAAAAGCGCAGGCTCAGGGGTGATCTGATGGCCACCTATAAGTTTATTAGGGGTGCTCATCAGGATCTGGGGGAACATCTGTTCACCAGAGCACCCCAAGGGACGACAAGATTGAACGGTCACAAACCCCGCCGCGACCGATTCAGACTGGACGTAAGGAAGAACTTTTTTACTGTCCGAGCCCCCAAGGTTTGGAATAGACTACCAACGGAGGTGGTTCAAGCACCCACTTTGAATGCCTTCAAGAGACATTTGGATGTTTATCTTGCTGGGATCCTATGATCCCTGCTGACTTCCTGCCCCTGAGGCCGGGGGAAGGACTCGATGATCCTCTGGGGTCCCCTCCAGCTCGAATGTCTATGAAATCTATGAAGTGCTGATGAGTCTCTCTTCTGCAAGTACTAGTGCAGATCAGCTGGAAGACTGGCCCAATAAATCCTTGTTCTAACATCAAACAATTGTTTATTAAAATGTATTCAACTGACTATGGCACGTCATGAATTGTAACAGCAAAATGAAGTCCCAGGCATCAAATAACCTCATGACACCTGTAGAATTACGGCTTGAAAGTGAATACGATGCAGTTGCAGTGACCAGGAGATTGATTCCTGCCCTCAGATTTCATTTACCCGTGGCTGTTTACCACAAGATTGAACCTATGCATCATGCCATTTATACCCAGGGCTGTATAGGATGGGCACTTGGATGTAGATGGAAGCCGCGGATCGGTTTAATTAGTCTCCAAAGAGAATGATATGCCTGGGAGCCAATATTCATCATCAAGTGCTACCACAAGCCAGACGCAACGAAAACGATCCGTGTCTGCACAGTGTGGTGGATTGAATGAACAGACGAATGGGACATATTTACGGATTCCTGTGAGCCATGTGCGGGAGCAAAAGTTTAAACCAAGACAAGAGCTGCTGCAGCAAATCCAGCAGTAAATAAAACAATGGCTTGCTCTATTGTATAGCAAATTTTGACGGACAAGCAAGTGTTCATAAATACGGTGTCTGACAGTACTCTGGGGTAAAATACGGTCTACAAGAAAAGGTTGGATGGTCTGTCGTGAGCATACTGTCAGTGCGTTGGGTAAGTCTAGTCGAGGGTCACTGGTTTCTTTCTATAGCTAATGGTGTCCATGGGAATGATCCAGTTAGCATCATGTCTGACTGCTTTTGACTCCCCCACCTGAACAAACCAGTACCCATTGATAATTGCATTGACTGGGGAAGCTTTTAAATGCAAGTCTGGAGGGAAACTTCAATTTGCTTCTTATGGATGAGGCCACTGAGGCACGAAGAAGTGAAGGGACATACCTAAAGCAAGTAGCAGACCCCAGAAGAGAGCCCAGGAGATGGGCATCCCAACTCCCCCTTCTGCTCATTCTCACCTATGATCTCAAGAGGCTTTTCCACACCTGAACCAGCTCTGGATTTCTTATTTCCCTACCAGCTGTCACGAGTTTGTAGATTAATAAGGGAATAAATGAACTTGAAGGGTCAAGTTACTCTGGGGATACAGAGCTACAAATATAATGATCATGGAAGGTGCCAATGGGTTTCAGGGGTGTAAGTTGTAGCCGTGTTGGTCTAAGGACACAGGCAGACAAGGTTATTTGGGTCAATCTGATATCTTTTAGCAAACCAACTTAAATAGTTGGAATTTTTTTTTTTAGCAGTAGTGATTCCAGTGTCCATTGCACGTCTTGTAAGGGGAGACGTACGGTGCATTGGACGGCTGAGCTGGTTTCAGCACTAGATGGCGGCATTGCTTATGACACGGTCCCACGGTCATCGCTGGCAGTTAGACGTCCCCTAGCATCTGCCAACCTTTGTTTCCTCCAAATCCTGCGCTTCGCATGTAGTTGTTGCCTTAAGACCATGTGACTGAAAGCATGACTCTCCTTCAGGCCACCTGAGATGGTGTAAAAATCCCCAAAGGAAACAAACAACAGATTTACGAGACACGAAGAAGCCAGCGGCGTTGAATGGGTCTCAGAGCTGTTGATCTTCCAATTACCAGTGCAGATTTCCACCAAGCCCAAAGTTTGCAAACACGGCTTGAAGATCTGCTGCTATTACCCATTCGTTTCCCTTTGAAGCATCTGTAATGACTGTGTTGCCAATCCCAAGCGTTCAAAAGTCATGAAGCAGAACCGTCAGATCATGAGATTGCTTGAAAAATATCCCAATCTTTTAAAAAATATGCCCGTGTGCTTTAGGTTCATTTCATTTGGCTTCTAGTTTCTGAGCCTTTTGGGTGCAGTCGGTCATGTGGCACGTCCCCCCGCTCAACCGGATTTGTGTAACTCTTGTGTTCGTGATTTGAGGCAAGCGTAGCGCTGACTCTGATTTTTGTTCTGATTCGGCACAGCATGTAGCACAAGGCCGATGAGTGGGACTCCTAACCCTGCTGTAATACATATTGGACATGCACGAGCCATACATAATCATTCACCTTCCCTGAGTGAGCAAATGTTTCCATTTCCCATTGTAAGGGGATAATTCCCAGAACTGTTCCCTCTTGCAGTTGCCAAAGTTATAATTTGTAGTTTTGTGTCACTTTGAGTGAATTCAGGTGTGCTCAGTGAAGTCAGGCCCCAAGGTTTATGGAAAGGCTGAACTCTTGAAACTTATGGCCTACTTCCACTCGGGCGCATGCTCAATAAGGGCCCCATCCTGGCGGGAAGGAAGGCGATATGATGTGAGCATCGTGGAAGGATTGACAGCTTGAGTACCGCGTGCAAGGGAAAGTATCGTGTGCAATGGTGTGAGGACGCATGCACAGGCGTGCAATTGGTCTGTCAGTGATGGACAGGTATGATGTATTCTGCGTGCATAAAAGGGTCCTGATCCAAGGGTGGTTGTTGGAGTGGGATGGCAAGTGTTGAGTGCACACATGAGGGTGTGAGACACCATGGGCGAGTGTGACACACCAAGGGTGCAAGATGCCATGGATGAGTGTAGACACTGAGGGCGCAAGACTCCATGTATGCTCCAAAGAGTACTTGTGTTGTGGTCCAGATTGGATATATATGAGTGAGGGCCTGCGAGGCCAAGATCTCGTGGTGCCTGCAGCACTGCTGCAAGGAGGGGAAAGCATGTGAATGCTCCCTATTACCTCTGGTACCTTGTTGCTATTAATTGTTGTTGCTTCATTGGAGGTGTATCTTGCTTGTTGTATGTAGTCGATTGGTTGTTGTTTGTTAAGACGCCATTCGTTTGATTCTTAATTGGAATTTGTATTTATTTATTGGCCCATTCACTAGTCCTCCGCGGGCTCTTTAGCTTGGGCTGATTAGAGAGATTAATCACCCACCCATTTCACCCAGAGGGGCTCGGGGGATTAACAACCCTTGTTCGTACCCATGTGTGGGGTCTCGGGTCCCTCGTTCAACACCATAACACTATGAGCTACTAAAACTCAGCTCCTGGGGACGATGACCACAAAACTACTTCTCTTCTCAACAGATATTTTTCACCGCAATGCGCTGCTCCAGCACCACACGGGCCTTGCGCTCAGCTTCACAATGAGAGAGAGTTTCTCTATGGGGGAAACATCTTCCTGGTTGGATGGAGCTACTGTAAGTGTGCCTGGCACTCAAACACCTACAAGCACAAGACGAGCTTTGCAGTCTCACTCAGCCAAACCCGATGAGAGATCAAACTCAAAAATAGGCACTGACACCACAGGAGAAGTAGAGCTGCCAAGTGATGTGCTGCTCCATCTGTGAGGTTTTATGCAAATTAATTTGAGTTAATCTGTATGTCTGTAAATAATTTGCATAGAGCTATAAACTTCCAGAAGGCCTTCGCCAAGCAGTGATAGGAGGAGAGAAGACACGGGGCTGCACAAAGCTTGGCCACTATGAGGCAAAGGAAAGGGGGAAAAGAAGATGAGTATTTAGGAGTGATGGAGGAGAAGAGCTAGAAGGAGTCTGGGTTCATGGAGGTGGACTAGAAGGAGTCTGGGTATGGGAGTATTTGGGTCAAAGAGTGGGGGAAGGTACCTGGAATAGACATCCCAGCACCTACCTACTTACCCAAGGCGAAGTGTTGGAAGCAGCAGGAGGGTGCTGGGTGGGGTTTGGTAACTGGGTTTTCTTGGGAATGCAGGCTGGCGGCCCAGGTCCTCACTGCAGCAGGGCTGGAAGATAGGGAGTCTGGGCTGGGGCTTGAAGCAACCTGTGATTTAGCATGCAGCCACTCCATTTTCCTTCTCCAACAACCAGCTTCCCATTGCCCCCACCTCCTCCTAGCCTCTACCTGCGCCAGGTCTTGGCTCCTCCTTCTGTGCCTAAATCCAGCAGAGAGAAAGAGGATATGTGCCATGGGTCCCTGAGAGTGGATGCTGCAGGGTATCAAGTAGCTTCATGTGCAATGCAACTTCTGCTTGCAAGTCAGGTGAATGCAGGAACTTCACGCTCAGCCACAGGCAGGTGCGACGGAGGCTAAATGGGTGAGCATTGTAGGAGACACCTGACACACAGCAGTTCTGGAAACATGAAGATTATGTGGGGGAAGTTTGAAATGAAGACGGAGCAGTGGTTAGGGGACTAGCTTAGGATATGGGGAGCCCACCATGAGCTCTGTGAGACATGGAGCAACTCGTTCAGCATCTTTGGTCCTCAAAAAAGTGCCCATGGGTCACTGCTCCTGCCTCAGCCAGTGCTGCAAGGACAAAGACATTAAAGACAGACCTCCTGCTGATGATGGGGGCCCTATCATTACCTGAGCTAGAGAGCAGGACAGGGAAAGCAGGATGCAATGCCTAACATGAAAGATTGTCAGTAAAAAAAAGAAAACAGACAAGTGGAGTAGTTGATGAGAGGAACAGGGAGGGTAGAGATGGCGTTTGCAGGGCCTTCAAGCTTCACCGTAAACCATCTCCTGTCCTTATACCATATTATTTCACAGCCAGGTCTGGCAGAGGAGACTGTACAAACTATTGCAGGCAACTAGGCCTGGTGGGCAGACAGTATGGCAAGCTTCGTGGCTAAATTTGAATGTAGAGTAAGTGGGTGAAACTTCAGTGAAGTCAAGAGCTCAGTGTGAATTTTGACCCCTTTTACTCTTCCTGGATGACTGGATAAAGGATGACAAGACAAAAGGGGAAAAGCAACCTAATGCTCCCCCAGTACGTTTGGTTAAATCAATCGTCGCATCAGCATTAAGAGCCAAGTGCTAACCAACTTCTAAGCAGAAACTGGAGAAATTAATCGGAGCAAATTACCATGTGTATTTAGCGCACAGTCACCTACTGTTTAATCAGATGGGACTAAGCAGTATTTCTGTGATCGCCTGTCAAGAAAGACATCAGAGCTCATTTACCTTCTTAAAAGAGACAAAATGATTCAAGCCACCATCCAGCACACACAACCAAAATAGCTCTTACATGCCCTATTAAAATTCCCATTTTCCATCTGAATTGTCAGTGCTGCCAGAAGTTGCTCACAGGACTCAGCACTCTGGTAAGATAGATGTTGCTATATCTGTAGTGTCTGTCTAGATATTTAAGATTCGTTTTCAAGCTCTAATTAGTCCCTTGCTTGGTGTTCTCAAGAGAGACCAAGGGAGCTCCGGTTCTAGACATCTCTTACGCTGACTCACTTCATGACCATGGGCAAGTTACTTTCCCCGTCTACAACTCCTTTTTTCTATCCATAAAGCGGAATGAAAAGATACTTGCCCAGCAGGAGGTGGAAAGAGCAAACGTGTTAATAATTATAAATACTGTTGAGAGGCCTTGGGCCGAATAGCTAACAAAATGTATACCTGTACAATGCCCCTCCATGCATTCACACACATGGTGTACTTGTGCACATGTATACATATTTTTATTACAAGTCCCAACGAAAGATCAGGGTGCTGCTGGGCTAAATACTGTAAATAAATGGGACCAAAAAGAGGTTTGTTACCTCGAAGATCACACACTCGGTTTGCTTGCAAGTTATAGTTTCATGGTTTCACAGTAGTTAGGGGTCAGAAGGGACCTCAATAGATCATCTAGTCTACCCCCCCGCCACTGGTTGGAGCACACACTGGGATCACAAGACTCCAGACAGGTGTTCCTCCAACCTCTTTTTGAATTTACCCAAGGTAGGAGCAAGGACCACTTCCCTAGGAAGTTGGTTCCAGATCCTAGCTACCCTGACAATGAAATAGTGCCTCCTAATCTCTAACCTGAACCTATTCTCCAGCAGCTTCTGGCCACTGTTCCTCGTCACCCCAGGTGCTGCTGGGGGCAATAGGACCCTTCCTATTTGCTGCTGATCTCCCCTAACGAGTTTGTAGGCAGCCACCAAATCCCCCCTCAGCCTCCGCTTGCTTATGTACGTGTATATTTAATAGTTGGCGTTTTTAATTAACATTCCCTGTGAAATATCTCCAAGTACATTCTCAAATATCCACTAGAGTAGCTGTGGGGGTGGGTGGGTTGTTTTTTTTTTCCTCCTCTCAGATCCAGCAGGGACTATATTTCTTGGCAGATTACTTGGTCAAGATGAAGAGATGTTATTCTGGCCAGTTACAAGACAAAAGAGCAAATAATGAAATATGTCACTAGCTTATTCAGAATTCACTGTGAACAGTAAAGGTCTGGTTGAGCTTTCCATTCAGCTGCAAAATAGCATGCGATACGATGTGCAGACAGTGGCCAGGGAGAGGGATCTGATGGGGAAGCTCTTTTTTGTGATGCTTTCCCACCACCGTTGCCCATGGTCAATTAGAAGCAGATAGGGTGGGGCTGCCTGGGAATGGCTTTAAGGGGAGACAAAAATAATACCGTAATAAGAAATTAGGCCTGGCAAATCAGCAAATTTACAAATGTGAAGCATGTGTGCATTACCAGCAATAATTGTTTTCTGCTAAAACTGGCAGTTTGGCAATGTTGTAGAACTTACTGTTGGACAACAGCAGACGGCAGACTGCACTTCGAGTTAGATGAGTCAATCTGCACTTGGGCGTTTCGAGTTTCCTAGATTAGCTCGTAGTTGTGGATGCACATAGTCAGTGAGTGGTCTCAAGCAACAGCGTACAAGTGTTACAGGTGAAACTAAAACTGTGAATGACAGTCTGTTACAAAACATCTTTCCAGAGCTGAAAGACATGGTCAAGCGCTTCAGATTTCTGCAATCAACCAGCTCATTTCCAACCAAGGTATCAAAATCTAGTCGTGAACGTTCACCCAAACAAAATCAGCGTTCCTAGGTTTGCAAAAAAAAAACCTTTAGGGAAGGATGTTTTATTTTTGATAGTCCTAAAAGAAGAGAACAAGGAGGAAATGTCACCTGCGAGGCAGCTCCATGGGTGGATATACCTTTGAGCAATAAATGACTTAGTACATTTACACAGTTATTGAAGGAACACAGAGGTGAAAGGTCTGAGCACTGATGCTTCTGCAAGCCCCTGCCAAATGGTTAGTAATCAGTGACAGACTTTGCCTTTTGTTCGCCAATGATGAGCCAGTGCAAACAAAGTGTATGGATTTTCCTTTGGATAATAATGGAAGAAAGTTTTCAGCTTTCCATTTTTCAAATGGAGAATGCATACAGCAATATCCAGCTTCATCTGATTCTATTTATTGCTTCTGATGCATGTTGTTTAACTCCAGAGATTTTGCTTTAGCCAAGAATAGTGTCTGAGATTGGAAAAACATATTGAGCATCCTGGAGAAACATGAGAGAAATCAGCAGATCCTAAGCACAGCTATCATCTGCGGAGAGACTTAGAAAATTAAACTGACACAAGATTGTACGACTGATATAGAAAACCACTGCCAAATTAATTCTCTGCTAAAAACACTAGCAAGCTGTTTAAAAGGGCTTTCTCCTTGGATCATACTGCATGGAATAGAAAACAGCTTCCCATGGGTTTCAACAGACTATTCATCCCACTATAGGAAAATTCCCATTTTGTGAAGTTTCTTGGGGAAAAATGACCTTCTGACAGAACATCTCTAACAAAGAAAAGTCGTGATCATCACCTGGGCAGAAAACAGGAACAGCAAAAATATTTGGATTCTTGGAAAATAATCCAGAAAGCTGTCAAGGGTTACTCTTTATAGTGAAGTGCACCAAAGACATGAGTAAACAAAAGCAGATGACAATGATTGTTCAATTATTTTGGGGAAATGAAGCGAGAGAGAGAGAAACCAGCACTGCTACCAAAGAATATCTGGGTGGATTTCTGCATGTGACAGATCCCTCCGGTGCTGGAATGGTAGAAACGCTCCTTGAATCATTAAAAATACAAGGGGTCCATGCTACAAAATGGGGCTCAAATGAAAGGTAAGCGCAGAAGCATTCAAAAGAGAAGCAGGACCTCTTTGAAAGGGAATCCTTTTATCCCGTGCACCGCATAGTCTCTGAATGTCACACGCAACAGAGCTCGTCTCCCGAAGTCCTGGTGTTTCTCGGACGTGGCTCAGAGTATTTATTCTTTTTTTGGAGCCTCGCCACAGGGTTGGGAATTAATGCACCAACACATGACCAACCTGATTCACGTATTTTGGTGCCAAGTTTCAGAAGACCGTGAAGCTTTAGTTTCAAATGCTGACAACTGAAGCCTAAGGGGACCCACAGAAACCAAACCTGAAGGCAATACTGAAATGCTGGCTGTGCAGGCTTGTGCTTTGGAGGGATATGCTTTATGAAGGCCTGAGATTAATTGGTAACGATTACCAATTGGTAACGAATCCAGAGAAGAACTATAAAATATCCATCTTTTTAATTCGGTTTTGGATACTGCATATTGTCACTTGAAGAAAGACATTTACAATTTGAGGGGCATCATAAGCTGTTTGGTTTTCTGTACACTGAAAATGCCTCTCATAAAGAATGGCAATAGCCATGTCTGGCTTTAAGTGAAGTAGTAGAGGATAGACAGCCTGGTGAAGAGACAACCTCTGACATAAATGTCTGGATCTTTGCAATGAATTTTAAGCTCTTGGCAGGCAGCTGAAACCTGGAAGATGCCCAAGAACCACAACAGAGCTCTGTGCAAAAAATAAGCTTTTGTCCTTATTTCCAAATCCATCGCTCTCGGGTTTCTGATAACCTCGCTCGCGCCTGCCACAAACGGAGAACTCGGCTTTACAAAACTTAAGCTTATAAAGATGAATCCACGCTCTAGGACAGCTGAGACTGGGTAGGTGGGTCTGCCTCTAAATTCATCTCTTAGCCAAGTTGCAGTTAAGCAGAGATCTGAAGGATGCTACCATGAGCAAGGAACATGCAATGCACTACTAATGCTAGTGGCTAGTCTCTAATTATTGTGGGAAAAGCCTATAAAGAACCAGCAGCATTTGATTTTCACACTTCTACACTCTTATTTAGCGATCAAGTAGGTATACAACAGTGATGAATCTAATTCTCCTGCGACTTCTTTGGAGGAGAGGGGATGTAAGAAGGTCCAACTCCAGGGGTGGCCGGGATGCCCCTTGAACCCCCTCAGCCCGTGTCAGCTTCCTTCTCTTTTGGGCAATCTCTCCTTCCACTGGTCTGGATGAAACGATACTTTCAGCAAAGGGAGGCTGCCCCAGGGTTTCCCAAGTCAGATCTTCTCATGAGTGCTGGTGTCATTGCTCATCGCCTTAAAGGCTAAGTATGTGGGCTCCATTCTCCCCAGTACCCACGCCCACGCCTTAGAGATGTCATACATCCTAATCAATCATAACCGCCCCTATGGGCTACGGGTTCCTGGCTCTGCCCATTACATCAGCTCCTCTCTGGGCTATTGTCACTCTGGTCCCCTCCATCTCCAGCTGTGGTCCTCTTGGCCTTCAATCCTTCCCCTTAGACTCTGCCCCACTCCTGGGCCAGCTCAGACCCATGGGCTCTCCAGCCCTGCCAGTCTCCAGCTGTGGCCCTTCTTGAGCCCTGGCCTTGCTCCTAGGACAGTGAGACGTATGGGCACCTTGGCCCTACCCTCTGCGCTCTCTGGCCCCTCTCTCCCTGGACCAGCAGAGACCTCCCTACTTACCCGGAGTCCCTTCTGCAAACCACCAGTTGCTTACCCCAGCTCAGATGTGACCCAGGAGCTCCTCTCCCCACAGCTCTCAGGGCTAGACTCCCTGCTCAACTCCAGCTCGGGGTTTATATCCTGCTAGCCCAGCCCTTGTAGCCCATGCGACTTCTGATTGCCCCCTGGCACACCTGCAGCCTGCCTTCCCTTCAAGTAGCAGGAGCACCAAGCGTCCTGATACACGGGGTTAGGAAATTAATTGGCAAAAATTACTTCTTCTTATCCTAAAACAAAGACTACACAGCTCCCCCGCTGAGATCTAGACCACAGGAATTTCATGGCACTAGCACTATAAAGGCATGTGTGGGACAAGGGCAATAACACACTCCAAGAGAACAAAACACCTGTCAACACTTGTTTCACGCTCTGCCATGACACCAGGGCCCCTGGCTATTCATTCAGGTGCCTTAGCCTGACGAAGGGTTTTTGAACCCGAAAGCTTGCGTAATAACTATTCTCCAACCATTTGGGTTGGTCTAATAAAAGATATCAAATTCACGCAAGGAACCTTGTCTGCTTATATGCCCCATTGCACTGCAGTGGATGAGTTCCTCACAACTGAAACCCAGGGAGAGTAAATACCTTGCCCATAGCCATATAATCTGCAGCAGAGCTAGCAATTGAATGCAAATCCCCTGAGTCCTAGTACAGTGTTCCCCCCCTACAAAAAAACCCTGCCTTTCCATCCTCCCATGTACATACATTTTCCATATTCTCCTTTGGCAAAGAAATGCACCCCTTAAAACTCAAAGACCTTCGTGGATGGCTTCATAGGTTTTCAGGCTGCGGAGGATGCACCACAAGGACCTCCACACATCCTTCCACTTTCCAAGTGTGCAAAGATTGTGTGGGACCGGGCTTTCAAACTGCCGACTGGTTGGAGAACTAGAGCAAGGGACAGCGGGGAGCCAGGAAAAATGTCAAGCTTGGTGTTCTTCTTCCAGATCAAGGCCCTGCCTTAGCAGCCTGGGAAACAGGAGCTTCCACCCCCAGGGAAAACCAGGATCTGCAAGCTGTTTATACCACGCTAGCAAGGGGACATGTTGAGTGTAGTGACCATTTCCCATTTTTGCCTCCCTGCAGCCTAACCACTCCTTTCGCTTTTTCGAGGCAGCTGACCTGGCGTTGCAGACCGTATCTTTAAAGGTAGAGCTTCCTAGATGGAGAGCCTGGTCTGGGCACCGTGGAGCTCTTTGCAGTTGGAACTGCAAAATGAATAAAGGCCTGTTCTTGGAAGGACCTTATGCAGAGCATAATCCTAGAACAGCACTGCTGGCAGCTGCACTGAGAGACATTGCCATGGAGCTGCTTCTCGCGCTCTCAGGCCCCGTTTATATGGATTTCTGTGCCTAGCAGCAGAGCTGAGCACACGGCTAATGAGATTAGGTCAGGCTACCCTGCTGGAGACGGAGCTAGCTGAGAGTGATGCTGCCGAGATTGATTTCAGTTCATTACATTACACCGCGCCCTCCGCTCCAGGCTTGAATGCAAATGAGATGGCAAACAAGGGGACGAAGCAAAAACAATGAAAGATGAATGAAGAATCCAAACTTTGACTGCTATTATTCTGGCCTTAATTTTTCCCAGTCTATGAATGGACATTTGAGGACTAATTTTTTTTTTTTTTTTTTGTACAAGGCTGCTAAGGGAAACCACAGACAGCCGATCATTTATGGTGCCCAACAGGCCTTGGGGTACATTGATTACATAAGTGATTGCCTTGTTTCTGAGCATCATTCTTCAGAGATCAACCTCTTGGGAGCCATATACCTAGACAGGTGTCACTGCTCCTCTGTTGCCTGTAGACTACTGATTTATTTTGATTGGGCCCGTCTAGAGGAATCGTTTGCAAAATTGCAAGGAAGGAGATAAAAGCATCCAGGATAGCAATGTCAGCAAAGCAGGCCCTGAAAGGATCTGGCAACAACAAGGGCACTTGCAAGGTGTCCGAGAGTTGTTGGCAGCAGTCAGATTGGAAAGACGGTAGCAGGAAAAGTGCCTTTGCTGGGATTTCTGCATGTGCTCCTAGCAAAACTGCAAACAGAGAGGGTTAGGACTGTTGGGAATCAAACATCTAATTCCCTTCAGCTTACTCCCAAACTAAGTCACCATAAATATCTGCCCAATGATAGGACCTTGAAGGGGAACTCATTATCGACGGCCATTTGGGTCATGGCTACACAGCCTAACTTTTAACCCAGGGACCAGCCCTGACAAAATAAGGCCCACCATTGGCTCTCACTAGTACATCAAGAATCAGCAATTAGGCAGAGTAGAGAGCTTGAGTAGGTGGCCTATAGCCATGCCCAGGCTCCTTATCTTTGCAGAGTCTCAGAGCGGCACTGGGAGGGGCACGCCAGCCACTTGCAAGCATAATAGCCAGTCTCTGCTGCAGCTGCAGCCATTGAGCAAGCAAGCAGGGCTTTTTGTCATCAATGGTCCTGGGGTAGGTAGGGACGCCGGAGAGACAAGGCTGACCCAGCTCACTGCTAGACTCAGGGGAATGCCGGGCGGGATAACTGCACCCCACAGTGCAGCACCATTCTCTTCTTCCCGGGCTCTTTCTCCATGTTGTGACTGAAGTGGCACCAAATAAAAACCTGTTTAGGAACTCATCTTCTTCTTGTGTCTCTACACCACATCTGACCATTTTGTTACACAGGCTAGTGCTTGCTCGTTGTGTTTTGCAAGGTCTTTCATCGACCGTGTGACATCAAGCAGCGGGCATTGCAGCAGGTGTGGCATAGTTTGAGGCGCTGTGCCACAGTCACCAGTGTTGGACCAATGGTATAGTCCCACTTGGGGCATCCAACTCTGGACGGCTGAGATATCGCCACCTTTGCCATGGCTCATCAGCACATGGTGGCAAGGACTCGGCTGCTGGAATGCCCACTTTCCCATTGTCAGTTGTTTTCTTCAGGCTCTTCTTCCACATCTGTCGTCATGTCTCCTTGGGCCTGCCATCCAGAGGTTGGTTGCTGGTGAGGAAACTCTTGCATGACTTCAGACGTTTGTGCGTTGCAGGATGGTCGTACAGCGGGTGTCTCGCATCTTCAGTTTGTCTTGATCGTTCTGGCCTGCTGGCCATTGCTTTTTTGGTGCCAGGCAGACTGATGCCAGCCAGCAGGTACTCCCTGTTCAGGCTGGCAGGCTTCAGACATCCTATGATGCATCCTATGATGCATTCAGAAGGAGGTCAAGGTGCTTAGCATGGATGGATCTCCTCCATATAGGGCATGCACACTCAGCAGAGAAGCATTGTGGGGATCCCACGCTGCAGGGGCTTTGCTCTGATCTCCTCGTGATGGCATCAGCTGACACACAGCTTGAAGTGTGAAAAGCTGCCATCTAGCACAACCGGAAGAAGAGTACCTGCTGGCTGGCATCACTCTGCCTGGCATCAAACTACATTAGAATAAAGGCTTCTCCGTCCTGCCCCCCCAAAGAGTTAAACACACAGCATGCCTTAACAATGCTTGATGCAGGAAGAAAAAGTTCCTGGGATATTATTCACTAGAAACTTAGGGCAGACTTTGGGACGCTTAGTTGATGACAATTTGGCTCAGACAATTTAGAACGGCAAGAGAAATCCTCTTTCACACCCGATTGCCCGGTTGTTAGCATGCCAGCTTCATGTGACAGAAATGAAAAGTTACCATATAATGCAATAAGGAAAGAAGAGAAGAGCAGGCTGTGTCATTCGATTCAGCATGGGAGTTGCTAAAAAACCATCTCGATATTCCCACAGAGGTTTGCCTGACAAACAATGAAGCCCTCGGTAAGGGAAACGTGCCAGGATATGCCCCCATCGCAGTCCCCCTGGGTGGTAGATATGAAAAAGCCAGTGCATTGCAAGGAGATTGGCCAACAAATCTCTGCTGAATCTGGGCTTTCACAGTTGTTACTTCCCTGCCATGGAACCTGAACCGAATGGGGATGCCTCCTCCTTGTGCTCTGTGAACAACAGGCTTGGTCAAAATTATTTTTAATTTAAAATGTCATCAAGGAAATAAGGTATCACTCATTTTTTCCTCGGTCAGTCTATCCCAAGGGTTTTCAACCTTTCTGGGTCAGTGTATCCCCAGTGGCTGGACACAGAGCAGTATACCCCCACTTTCAGCTGTAGCAACTCATGTTTTCCTCCCAAAAGTCATCAAATTCAATCCCTGTTGTGTTGGGCAAGACAGTGGCAGGCACGCAACCTCAGGAGGTCTACTTTCATCTACCACGGTAATTCAAGACGTAGCACCATTCTCAGAGCCACTGCCTCTTGAGCCCATGTGTACTGCCTCGTAACAGGCGCTCCTTGGCTATTCAGCATTGTACGGTAGGCTTTGGGAGGACCAACAGGTATCAGACAGGTCCTCTCAATTCATACCCTTCCCACATGGATATATATCACTAAATCAATGATCAAATAATGCCAAAACACCACCCGCAGGCAAGTCCTCTTTGGGTTCACAGAACTAGCTGTGAGCAGGATCAGGCCAACCCTGCCTGGTAGGGAACTGTCTCTCAGAGTCCAGACTTCATGTCTGAGGCCCAATTTTGGCAAGCAAATGCTGGAAGAAGAGGCAATTGCCAATATCTGGCAGGCTTGAAGATGTCCACCATAAGCAGGGTTGTGATCTGGGAGAAGCTGGGCTGAGATCATCACGTCAGATCGTAGCATCACTCTGACAGTAGCAACCCCTGAGTGATCATCACTACTGATCTGTGCTGGATATCCCTTGTGGGTACAGATTAAATATCCATTGTTCATGCTCTGAGCTATCTATTTCTCTGGCTCTGATTTAATTATATCTCTGCTATAATTGAGTGTATTCCTACAAAGACCTACTGACAATCCTGATGCACTTTGTACTGATGAGGATTTATAACATTATGGTTTGAATGCACCTTTTAGCGTAAATGGATTGTGTCACACTGAGTGTGTGTGTGTGTGTGTGTGTGTGTTCCAGCGGGTCAGGTCACAATGCTTCTCTGTGAAACAGAAATTCACATGCTAATTCTTCTGCACTTTCATTCCCGCGCTGTGTTTTTTATTCTTTGACAAGTCCTCATTAGCTAAAGATCTCCTTTTTCTTAAATATAGTTTGCATTGGATACAAGATACTCGGAGGATAATTACCAAGGCTGCAGAGAGCAACTGTGTAAAGCAAATGAATGTGCAGAAACACTAGGCCCCCTCATTGAAGGTTCCCTTGGGAATGAATATATAAGGAGAAATTCCAGACTGAAAGCATACTCAGTTATGTGGCGAGAACATTAACTCAGCTACAGAGCTTCCCTTGTGTGACAGTATGCTGCATGCAGGAGCCGAATGATATTCAAGAGGTATTTGGTGGTCCCCAGTAACAGAACTGAAGAAGTGATTAAAAAACAAGCGGGTGACGACTATTTAAGCACCTTCTTCTTCCCCTTTAAGCTCTGGTGTTTGATCCAAAGGTATTTATGAAGGTTAGGATCATACCTGATTTAGGATATAGGGTATCAGAGCAGGAATCAGGAAGGGATTTTGTCCCACACCTATTGCAGAGCTGGCCTGATACGCTCTGGATCATATAGTGTAGCAACTGCCAGAGGCAGAACCCCTGGCTCGATGGATCACAGGCCCAACATAAAATAGCAGTTCTTTGCTGTTAGGTTTTTTTTTTGCAATTAGCTGCTGGCTATTCTATTATACTGACAATACATAGTGCTGGTTACATATTTTTCCATCAAAACTTTTTTTTCCAGGGGAAAATTGAGACTTTGATCATGCAAACATTTGCACAAAAAGCAGGGAGGCATCTTGAAATTCTTTGGGTTTTTGCATCAATAAAATGAAAACTGAAAAATAAAAAGTTTTTTCAGTTTTGGAGGCGGGGAGGAACTGACCAACAAGTTAGAAATTTTAGCAGAAGCAGCCACCATTTGCTCACCAATCCTAACGCAAGAGCACTTGTGCTTTTTAATAATGATGATAAGCCTTTGCCTTTCTATAGAGCCCTTGACCCTGAGCACTTCCAAGCTTGTTGTCTCATTCATTTAGCCCTGGAACAGGTTCAAGACTTGAAAAAGTCAGCATTGTTTCAAAAAGCAGTGCCTGATGTACAGGGATAGCTGGAGGTGAACTCCTCCAAGATGCAGTTCCCCTACAGCTGTAAAGGATTACGGGATTAGAGTCAGAGCCAGAAATTCCTGCGGCTGGGACTGGCAGTGGCAACAGAAGTACAGCCACATTGAAAAATGGGAAGAAGAAAAGAAAATGCGTGAGTCATTCAGCCACAGTGAGTGGGACAGGGGAAGTCTGGGGGGCTGCGGTTGTTTTCTTTCTCTCTCCCACCCCATAATTGAACCTTACTGCACAGGTGCAGATAGCAGAAGCTGAGGCAGGGTGGGACTTGGGCAGGTACAGAAAGCCTGACTGCCCTCTGCTAGACTATTAAATGAACTCTCCATTTCGGCATAAGACCTCAATGTCCTCCCATCCACTGGACACAGATGCTTGTCCCTTTAACTGATGCTTCTAATGCACAAGTGGAAGTATCTTGGGGTGGAAGGAGTTCAAAGATAGGCTCCTGTGTCTCCTCTTTATACGTAGTTCAATGCTGCTGTATTGCCTTGAGAAGTCAAAGACCAAGGGAAAAGGTAAATATGGAAGCTAGCGGTAACAAGCTGGTCAACGTATTTTCAACAGGACGTTTTCGGATGGAGAATTTTCAGAATATAGTCAACTGTCTCATTCTGATGATGTCAAACTGTTTAGTTTCAATTTACCACTTCATTTTGACTTCGATATTACATTCAACTCTTACGCATCACATATTTACATACAACACTGTGACAGTAATGAAACGATCTGAAATTAGCCAATTAAAATATCTGGGCGTTTCCAACCCAAGTTTTTATTTTAATTTTTTGCAATGCCCATTCTGGGATATTTCATATTTTCAACTTTTGTTCCAAAAGAAAGCACATTTCAAAACCCTGGGATTTTCTGCACAGTGGAAATTTGGTTTTCCAAGCAGTCTAAGTGGGGAGAAAGAGAGGCCTGTTGGACTATTTTCTAGGCTTAACAATTTTATCAGTGATGGCTACAAAATGCTGCGATTGAGATACGAGAGATGTAATGCCCGACGTGGCACATGTCGGATATAACGTTGCCAACTCCAACAACCCCAAAACGGTACTAAAAAAAATCATGACATTTAAAAAAATTATAATATGATTAAATCTCTCTTTATTTGCCTCCTGGTTTCTGAGCCTCCTGGGAACACTGATGGCTTTTCAGTGCAGCCACCAGGGCTGGAAAGTTGCCTTTATTTTTGTTAATGGAAGCTGGGCTTTTCCTGTAATCTCTTGTTTTCAACAGCTGGGAGATTTAGGAAACCCACTAAATATCAAGGGACTAGCTATAAAAATCACAGGAGCTGGCAATGCTGAAAACTTGTGTTTTAGTGCATGTGCTGTCGGGGGTAGATCCACAGGGCTGGTAAATTGGGGAGGACGGCTCTCTTAGCGCCTCGTTCTGGTCTATCCATAATTGTCTCCCAAATGATGGGCAACACCAACAACGTATGGGTGCTTTCATCAACCACACCTTCCGAAAAACTCTTGAAAATCCGTCTCCAAAAGCACCCCTGAACTCTGCCCCATTGTCAGACTCTTTCAGGATCCCATACGTCTTTCCTTATTGCCCAGGGGGCCCTACAAAGCCGACATAATGAAGCAAGCATCCAAAGAACACAATGCAAGATTTACAGAGCAACCTCGATGGACGGCTTCCAAGAAACATGTCCGTGGCCTGATAGACTGCAATGATTTGGTAATCTGAGCATCTTGGAAGAGTCCCCTGCAGTGTAACATTACTGGTTGTTATTTGTGGCTGGCACCGTACACGTCTGTATAGCTAAGTGTGTGGAAAACCTGCTTAATTATTAAGAGGGTTTCATATTTTATGAAGGGGAAGCCAGAGGCGGAGAGGTGCTGACCTTTTTCAGAAGAACAGCTTTACAGGCTGAAAGAAGAGAAAGTGGTTCATCGTTTTACTGTGAACTCAGGCTTGTAAACTCACACCTCCCCTCAGACGACGAGATGTTAACTCGCAAATAGAAGAGTCGGCTTTCGCTGGCACATTGACTTCTTCAGCTAATTGCTTGCCTCTAACGTGAATAATATGCGTCTTTGGAAGCTGTCGGGCACAAGCACCCTTCTTCAGGCATAGGCACCGGAAGAAGGGTGCTTGTGCCCGAAAGCTTGCAAAGAACTTTTTTCCAACTACTCAGTTGGTCTATTAAAAGATATCACATCTACCCAAAGACCCTTGCCTGCCTATGTTCTTAGACCAACGTGGCTACAACCAAAAACCCTGTAATATATGCCTCTGAAGGGGTAGGTGTTCAGTGGCGGGACATCTGGTTTGGATGACAAAAGACAGACCAACTAAATGCCTCCTGAAAGGCAGTTGTGATGGTGTTTGATTGCAGAGAAGATGGAGAGATTATGCTGAGAAAGACCCAAAAGCTCTTTCCAGTAATGGGAGAAAATATACTTTTGACGACACAGTGAGGACAAACCAGGCAAGCAGCGAAGGATCTCTGGGGTCTGCAGAACTAGGGAGCAGTAGTGAACGGATGTCAGCATTTACCTGAAGTTCCCCTGCCGTCTTTCATCAGCAAGTGTTTCACTGGGCAAGGGGAAGGACGGGCCAGTGGTTAGGGAAGCTAGGAGACCTGAGTTCAGTTTTCTGTTCTGCCACAGACCAGGAGTGACCGTGGCCAGGTCAATCAAACCCTGTCTTTAAAATGGGCATAATAGCATTGCCTTGCTGCAGAGGGTACATTAAACAGTCTACGGATACTGCATTAATGGGACTATAAATAATTATTAATTATTAATACTATTAAAACTATTAAAACTATTAATGGGACTAATAAAGTAAAGAAATAAGAAGGTCCTACTGACTCACTACAGGAGGCAACTTGTTGCCAGCATAAGAGAGTGACCCTGGGCCTTAGACAGAGAGGACCTGGGCTCTCGACTGAGCAGCCCACAGGAAGGGACTCTTGGAATGGGAAAGACTGGAGAAAATATGAATTAAGCTTTCTTAAGAAATCAGCCCTGTAGTAACAAACACACTGAGTTTGCATTTCAGAGCAGAACACATTTTCTAGTGAGTATGGTGCAAACGCCGCATTTGCAGAAACTTAGACCCACTAAAGGGGATCACTTATTGCATCTCCATTGTCCTTTACAGCGCTGGAAATAGCTGCAACAACCCCAAGTGAAAATGCAACCCTTATGTTTGACCCGTGCAGCACAGCTGTTTATAAAATGCATCTCATACACCATAATGAATAAATGATCCTAATAAGGCAACCAATAAATCATGTGAAACCTTCTCTCCTCTCCGATGTCCTTAACAAAGACCGCTACAGACTTTGTGCGAGTCATGTGCAATATTCCTGGGAGAAACACTGGAAGAACAAGGTGGCTTTGGAGTAGGATAATAATTCTAACAGGCCCATGACAGAAGCAATTTCAGCTTAAGCCTGAGTTATTCAAACTCAAGGCAGGAATGTAGCTATTACAAATAGGATTCCTTTGCTTCTCAATGACTTAAGCGTGAAGAAAGGGGAAAGAGCTGGACCTGGGAATTCAATTCCCCAAGCAAACCCAGAGTGAAATATTGACCAGTTCACTTTACCACCAGTCCTGTGTCCACTATTGTCTCATTTGTGCTTTCCCACTAGTCTCTGTAGCTAATTGCTGTTACACGTCCCATTCACAGACTGCAACAGTCTTGGAGAAGGCCTGTTTTAATTTTCCTGTACACATCGTACAAAGGGCCTCTATAGCCCAGACCAGGGCTCCTCATAGGGATCATACATCACCACCACTTCCACTGCCAACCGCTGCCTTGGTTTATCCATCTCTAAAGTGGGCGGGTATTTCTGGGATGAAGCAGCCTCCTAAAAATTATGGCAACATATTATTAAAAAAATATATATCTCCTTCCTCTTTTTCCTCAAAGAGATTTCACTGGCATATCCTGAAGTGGCTGCTTCGTGTGGGTCTAATTTTCAAAGCTGATGATCACTTGCTGCTCCCATTCGTTAGCAGTTAACAGAAGCTCAGCACCACCAGCAGCCAGACCCATTCGCTGGATTTGGCAGCCGATTAGAAGAGCGATGTCTCTCTTGCTGCTGCAGTTTGGTTCCCACCGCTGTGTGGACTCCAGTTTTGGAGAAGGCTTACATTTGGGCAAAAAAGTATTTGGGACTCCTATTTGGCCTTTAGTTTTGCAGCCGGGGAGCAAATATTTCTCCAAAGAAAAGAAAAAGGCAGGGGCACTGGGCTTGTGTTCAGAGCCTGACATGCAAACTGAAATGGTGCCATTAATTATGAGCAGGGTGAGCAGCCTGTTTGTGCACAAGAAAGTGCAGGATCAGGTCTCTACACAATTGGCTTAGCATAAACCAGGGCAGGTCCCTGCTGTGTCAACCCTGACCGGAGAGATCACCTTTTAAAGGGGAAGAGTCTGATTGAGCCCTCAGACCCATCCAAGACGGTTGCTCCCCCAGGACCAGCTGGTCCCAGCTGTGAGATTTGATTTGTGGCACTTCTCTGTCAGGAAGAGGACTGAGCGCAACTACTCATTTCACAGGCTGCTCAACAGCTGTCAGCTGATGGCAAACTTTCTGCCACCACCGAGCTGCTGAAC
>NW_005841952.1:1302859-1311193 GCF_000455745.1 Alligator sinensis
ACCCTGTATTGCGTTACCAACCCCCTGAGCCAGCCAATCCTCCAAGTTTCGTTCCAAGTTTCAGGCATGCAAGAAGGAGCGTTAGAGGGTGCTGCAAGGCTTTAATAAACCATCACAGCCCATTTCCTTATACTGAAATGTTAGAGCTAATTAGTAGATAACAGCCCCCAATGCCTTTGGGTATTTAGAGACTCAAAACATTTTTTTAAAAAAATGAAGCAAGTTAATTATGTTGCAAGAGTGGCTGCTGCGTATGCAAAGCAATGTTCACAAAGGTCATCAGGACTGTTGAGACACGCTGGACAACTGCTTTCAGAGGCCTCCTACCGTGTAAAGTCACGTGTCCTAGAGATAGTAGACGTGATTCCTCATTACCTCTGTAGGCGCAAAGCAGATTTTTAATGCGCAGGAGTCAAAAGTGCAACAGTTCCACTGGATAAATTAACACTCGGTTTCCAAAAAGGATCCTTCCCTATGTCAATAAAAGATCTGGGAGCCATTGTAGTTTAACCTGATTAGAATATATAGCCGTTAAAGTATCTAAATACGTGCCTGCTCAACAGAAGAACTGTATAATATATTCTGAAGTGGCATCTGCAAAGCGCATGGCACAGAGAAAATTGCATCAGAGGTCATTCTCTCCCACCGCTCGGATGAGCAGCAGTCTTGCATTAAGCCAACAGCACAAGCACTTTTGCACTTCAGAACTGGGCTGACACAAAGTGAAACCACTGAGCCAGCCACCCAGCACATGCTCTGACCATTACCATTACCAACTGGGCGAGAGGGACAACTAAGTATCCACACTTAGGAGCAGCTTTACTGCACTCAGGGCTTCCCCTCGTCAACAGGTACCATGCCAGACGCAGTCCCCTGGGGAATCCAGACCTGCAGGCTTTTGTTGCAAACCTCAGTTCACTATACAAAAGTCATCTGCCTTGTTGTTCTTCAGACACCTGCAGGGGAAATCCCACGACCGAGGTGATGCAATTAAAATGGCGCTGTGTAGTGCAGGGTTGCACCCATGTCTGCTTGCAGACAGGACTCCCTATGAGAGCCTCATAGTTACCTTCCCGCTGGCCAGCTTCCAATGGGAGGATCTTGCCTACATGCCGACTTTATGGAAATAGGAGACTCCTGCGGCTGTATGGCCGAGGGCAAGCGAAACTCAGGGGCATCCAAACCCCAAGCCTCCAGACTTGGGCTTGCACATAGGATGCCCGCCAAAGGATTTGGAAGTATCTGAAGCCCCAGGGCTGGGGTGGAGGATACTTGCCGGTAGCAGGTTCACATATGATTCTGGAGTGATTCAAACAAGATTCGGATCTGATTTTGCTAATATGACCTGGGACACAAAAAATTTTCTGTAAAAATAATAATAATAATAATAAGAAGAAGAAGAAACCCCCCTGGACAATTGGTCTCTTGCAGTAGCAGGGCTGGCTTTGATACCTACAAACATTAGTACAAATGTACCTACAGTACTCTAATGAAAGCTGCTTCTGGGGAGTTGGGAGGATCTAACGGACACTCCTGTGCAAGGGAATTAAGTATTAATATCCACAATCTGCAGCTGGAAAGACTGAAGCCGAGAGGCACAGTGACTGGCAGAACCTAAACGATCATCCGGGTCTCCTGAGTCCCCATCTAGGTCTTCATCCATTAGCCCAAAATGCCTGTAATGCTGCTTCATATTCACTGTGCTCACACTGGAGCCAGTGTCACGAGCTGCTGGACAGGGCCTGCTAACGCACGTGGTAGAGGTGTGGGTTTTGGAGCAGGTGGAACAGGGCTATATATAGAGGTATTGAGATGATCCAAAATACATTTCCAGAACTAGAAATAATAATGCGAGAATTGGTGGCACCAGTAACCCACCTGGGTATAGCTGTGGGAACACCACATTGGTGCATCCCCTACGAGTAGCGGTACCAAAGGAAAGGCTCTCTGAGGCCAGCATGTGCATAGCTGTCACAGGAAGAGTGCTCCATGTCTGCTGGAAGGAGCTGCTATGTTTGATCTACAACAGCTGGAGACAATAGCAAGATCTCTAAGTTGCTTTGGAAACTCCAGCTTAGAGCAGACTGTCCTAGCTCAGCAAACAGCAACGGCTCTGATGGAGAAGGGGGACAGAAAGATTACCCTGCCAGATAATTTTCCTCTCTCACCCAGCCTCTATCAGAAGCACCAAGAGACAAGAAGCTAGGAAAATGTTACCACTTCCATAGCCAGCAGTATATATGGAGACACAAATCACAAAAGAGGATATGATACCCTGTGGCTAACAGGAAATGAGACAGGAAAGAGTATCAAAACTTCAGAAATACATGATGGAGGTTCCCCTTTAGTCCCGGAGCCTCCTGGCTTCTTGACAGAAAAGACGAGATGCAGCATGCGAGAGGCATCCAGCCTGGCCTAGGTCTGGCACACGAGAGCTGCATGCAGTCACCTCCAGCGGGCACCAACAGCAGCGACTGGCCTGGGTGACTGTGAGTCAGTCTCAGGACTGCTAGCTCCAGTGATGGGTAGGATGAGGTCTGGGCATGACAGATGCAATCTGAATCAGTCTTGACCTGGAAAGCCAAAGGGAAGCGGTCTGGTAACAGGTGCTGTCATTGGAGTAGAGAGCATTCAAAGTGCAGGAGAAGGCTTAGACCCATCTATAATAATGAATAGCTCAGGTCCATCCCACTATTATTATCTGGCTGTGCTTAATAACATTGAATTACTGCATCCTTTTGTCTGAGGCACTGGCTGGGGGCCTTGGGGGGGCCGGGGCCCTGGGCAGCCAATTCCCTTTGTAGCCTTTGAGCAAGTCCCTGAATCTGCCATGAGCCTCTGTTGATCAGATGGAAAATAGAGACAACCATTGTGCCAGATTAAACTTCTGCCTTCTCCATTTCAAGTGTAAACTCTTGGAGGTAGAAACAGGCTCTTGCTAAGAGTGTTTACAGATCCTTGTATGACGGGGCCTTCGTCTCGTATTCTAGGCATTACTGAAATCCTGTGAACAAAAACAGCTGTAAACACTAAAACACTTAAGGCACAAAACACAACCCTGGTGCTGCTTTCCCTTGGTGACAGCAGATTTAGCAGCAGAACCCCTGGCATCTCTTCCTGGCTTTTCCAGTCATTCAGCCTCTGTTTCACTTTAATCATCCTGTAAAACTGGGAAACGCACTGCTTCTCTGCAGCTGACATCTCTGCCGTTCCATTGCTCACAGCTTGCACTGCGCATGGGAGCCGTGGCAGAAAGTTACTACCGACATGCAAAGAGGGTGATTTTCATTATAAGGCAAACTCTCTGGAGCAGGAGCCACGTCTGCCTGCATTGTTCTGTAACTCCTAACTTTATGGGACCTGTCTGCCCCTCAAAGCCTTACTGGGCCTTTGGGTGTTACTGAACACAGCGTGTCGCTGTGTCCCTAACTCACTTGATTAAACCCCGGCTACTGAAATGCATAGGGAGCCTAATATCAGATACTACTTTGGAGTCCCAGGCTGAAAAGGTCGGACCAAGGTCAGAGCAGCATCGATGACTCAGATTTGATCGCTTGACTTTGCTGGCTCGTTTCTAAGCCAGGACACCTCATTTCAGGGTTTGTTTTATTTTCCTTTTCTTTTTTTTTTTTTGCAGTGAATGCATTGCACCCATATTGTTGTTCGTGAAGATGTTAAGTAAAGTGCCTCCATTATTGAAAATGCTAATGCAGTGGTTGGTACTTGGGTGGGAGGATTTGAGCTTGCAATTAACCCAAGTGGTTCTAAATGAAAAAACAGTGGCAGACGCTGATAATAGCTCCTGCTTCATATGCCGCGAGAGCTGGAGCAAAAGGAGAGTTATTAATAAGCATATACTAGGCAAAGGGAACAACATTCAGGGCAAGGAGCACTGTGCTACATCAGCTCTGCTGCTTCTGGTACCCAAGCTAGCTTGGGCATTTATACTCAGCGCTGCCATTTGCCATGTAGACGTACCGTTAAGCACCGAACCACGTTCTTGGCTGGTGTACACTGCCGCAGATCCATTCTCCTTATGGGAGCTGTTATCATTTATGTCAGATAAGGCCGGTTCGCCCAAAGAACCAGGAAGCCAGACCTTGTTTGCTATAAGGTAAGTCTGGGCAAAAATGGGTGTGGTTATTGGATGCATCTGGCAGATGATTTCCTTATGCATATGTAGAAGGTTTTAGCTGTTGGGACACATTTAATTACTGTCTCCCTCCATTTAAAGCTGTCTGAGCCAACAGCTGCTATGGAAGCAACATTTTTCTCAGAGCTGCTGATACTCTTAAATTGGAGATTCAGTGAATTAGTCCCCAGCAGCTTGAATGTGTCCATCTCGTGGTGGTTGCTAGAATTTTGCTGTTGTCCCATCTGTGCTACCCAACTCCTTCTGGCCCAGTTCGCTTCTTGTCTGCTTGGAACTGGAGAGAGCCATCTGGCTAAGAGCTAATTACAGAGCTACACTGAGCCGCGACAGTATGGCAAGCACTGCTCAGTCTACTGTACTGTCTGCTCAGGGAGGATGCGGAAATGTTCTCCGTCCTGAGAGGTGATGGATGCACCGCATGCCGCTCTGCTGGTGTTGAGAGCGGAAGATACACTGGCTGGACTGGACCCCGAGTCCTAGGCATACCAGTTGTTCTCTTCTAAGAGAGGGACTGGAGCCAGAGGATGTCACTGGTTGGTACGGGACCACGCATAGGCAGCCTACTCTCATCGTCTTAAATGATTCCAGAATTGCAGTATCTGAATGGTTCAACAAGGTGTTGGGGGATTAACCCACAAGACAAATGAATGGTTTGATTAGGACCCACCACACAAGACTGTCTGCTGCTTCGAGCGCACAGTGATAGGAGCTACTTGGGAAGCTTGAAGGAGGGGGGAAAAAACATAGCCTATATTTCCAAGAGAGGCTTGTGATGATGGGCTACTTCCTTTTCAGGTGCTCATCGTGAGACATCTTGATTTCCTATCCTATCTCAGGGTGGGCTGCCAAAAACAAAGTTATCTGAAATCATTAGACCTTTCTGAAATGTTAAAACAACGGAAAGATGCTCTTTGTCGGCAACAGACATTTCTAAAGACAACAGGCTTGCAGCGCAAGGAGACAGACTTCCTCTTGTATTTAGGAAAGAAAACAAAGGTGCTCAAAACTGTCATTTTGTACACTGTGAAATACTGGACTTGATTGATAAATGTTTTAGTAACATTTGCTATTGTCCAAGAAGAGTCAGAGACCTTGAAAGAGAAGCCCTAGCAGGCTGCATATGTCCAAATCCCAGAGGAGATCTGCTGTAAGATTTTTCTTTCTAACATATTTTCTGGGACTTCCTTTGATCTGGTTTTAAGTTAAGGTGCCTGGGTGTCATTTCCAAAAAGATGCATCTTTAGAATTAAAAAAAAAAAATACAAAACAAGGACATTTTGGAGAGGGCTTTTTCTTTCATGGTAGAAACAAAAGCGGTGCTACTCTTCGTTTCCCCCCTCCCCCTTTCAAAGAGAGAAAATTGAAAGCTCCTGTAAAAACTGTATAAAGAACAAGAGTGAATTAATGTCACAGCGCTAAGTGACACGCTAATCACCGAGCAATCCGTGAATAAGTTGCATTTAAGCTTTTGTCATTTCATAACAATAGGAAGCACTAGATGAGGTTAAATTTATCTTGGTGACACAAAAGGATGATGATCCGATATACGAAAATAACCTCTTCCAATAATAATAATAATGAATTAAAAGCCTTGATGCTAAGAAGAACTAGGGGAGAGGGGAAAATTCCCATGCTAGAATCAGTTGAGAGCTCACAAGGTGCAGAGCCTGATCTAACGGGCGCTGTCTCAGGTCCACCGGGGTACATCAGGTGGAACATGTGGGAGTTTGGTCTTTTAACTCCTGTCTGCATCGAGCCTGCCTCACTTCTTGCCTTACATCCCCAACGCTGCAGTCCCTAGGCCAAGTGGAGTCAATGCAATTTACAGGATAAAGGGAAAAACACTGCAAGAGGGTTAGCTCTTCCCTGCACCAAGAAAAATACCATTGGGCTTGTGCTGTGGGGGGGGGCTGTCCTCCCCTCAAATTGTCCAAGCTTTTGATTCTGTAATAAGCAGAGGAAGAGCACAAACTGAATGCAGTGTCGAATCCTTGCCTCGAGACCAGTTGCAACCTTTTTTCATTTGCAGACCCCTAAATTTTTTTTAATAGAGATGTGGACTCCTTTGAAACTTTTGAATGGAGGCGAAGACCCCTTTGAATTGTAAGTTTGGGTATTCACATATCCTTGATTACTCATGGTTCTCTTTTGCAGACCCCTTAGACAGTCTGTGGGCCCCAAGGTGTCCATAGACCACAGGTTGAAAACCATTGCTCTAGACAGACGTGCACTTTCTCTTTCTTTGTGGTTTGCATAACTCTCTGGAGAGCTACTCTATATTCTCTTGTTGAGCCCAGGTTTTGTAGGGGAGCCTGAACTTTCACCAGGCTTGGAAAGGGGTAGCAAAGGATTATAAATTAGCCGGGGAGTCCAGCAGTACAGGCTAGTACCGTTGTCATGTACATCTGCCCTGATTTTACCTGGTAAGGCAGCAATAGGATTAAAGATGAAACAGAGACATTTATTAATAATAGCAGAGAGGTAAGTAACAATAATGATGGATTATTATTTCAATTTGAATTGGGTTACAAAATCAATGCAAACTTGGACCACAGCAATACAAGAATCACTGCAATCAATACATTAACCGGTTACCACGCCAGCAGATCACCAGTTCAAGCAGGATCACACATGGGAGCACTTCTCCTCACCGCGGATGGGCCAACCTAAGGTGCTCTTCTTTGCACCATGGAGGGGCAACCGCTTCTCCTCGCCACCACAAAGTCAATCTGAAGTGCTCTCCTGCTCACCGTGGAGGGGCAACCAAGAACAAGCACACGGACTGTGGGCATGCCATGTACACACACGCTCGGTCCCAGAGTGAACACACACGCTCATGCAAGACCTACACAGATCCAGAGCATCTAACATGCTCACACGCACCACCCTGGTGTGCACAGGGACACTTCAGCCAGGTTTTTATATCAATAGTCCCTGGCAACTCATTGCCTGTCCAACACACTTAGCTGATCAGGTGCTTTTACTTGGATACATTCGCTGTCTGTCAAAACCTGTCATAGACTCATAGAAAATGAGGGGTGGAAGGGACCTCAGGAGGGCACATCTAGTCCAACCCCTGCTCAAAGCAGGACCAGCCCTCAGCTAGATCATCCCAGTCAAAGCTTTGTCTAGCCGGGTCTTCAAAACCTCCAAGGATGGAGCGTCCACCACCTCTCTTTGTAACCTGTTTCACTACCCTCCTAGTGAGAAAGTTTTTCCTGATATCTAACTTAAACCTCCCGTGCTGAAACTTGAAACCATTGCTCCTTGTTCTGTCATCTGCCACCACTGAGACCAGCCCAGCTCCATCATCTTTGCAACCGCCCCGCAGGGAGTTAAAGGCTGCTATTCAATCCCCCTCGGTCTTCTCTTCCGCAGACTAATCAGCCCAGTTCCCTCCGCCTCTCCTCACCAGTCCTGTCCCCCAACCATTTTTGTTGCCCTCTGCTGGACTCTCTCCAATGTGTCCACATCCTTTCTGTAGCGCGGGGTCCAAAACTGGATAAAGGACTCCAGATGTGGCCTCACGGTGCTGAATAGAGGGGAAGAATCACTGCCCTTGATCTGCAAGCAATGCTCCTACCAGTGCAGCCCAGGATGCCGTTACCCTTCTTGGCACCAAGGGCACGCTGCTGGCTCATATTCAGCTTATTGTCCACTGTCACCCCCAGGTCCTTTCCTGCAGAGCTGCTGCCCAGTTGGCCAGTCATCCAGAACCTCTCTTGATTGCCATGAGTTTTCAAAGATGATGGCCAGTGGCTCTGCAATCATATCGGCCAACTCCCTCAGCACCCTCGGGGGCATCCCGTCTGGCCTCAGGGACTTGTACATGTCCAGCTTTTCTAAATAGTCCCTAACCTGCTCTTTCACCACTGTTGTCTGCTCCTCAGTTGATGCACTGTTGGTGCAATCGTTTGGGAGCTGACCGTGCCTGTGAAGACGGAGGTGAAAAAGGCATCGAGCACTTGAGCCTTTTTTGCACCCTCCGTCACAAGGTTGCTCACATTTATCTCAGGAGCGGGGCTCTGCCACTCCAGACATCTGCATATGCTTCATTTTTTCCAAGCAGGTCACTAGGTTAAAAGGTTACCTTTCCTAGAGGGTTCTCGGGACAACCGTCACGGTGCACATGTATGACGTTACCACATGAACAATACCACAATAATCTCTGTCTGCACTCT
>NW_005841952.1:1311446-1318152 GCF_000455745.1 Alligator sinensis
ACTCTTTCCTTTTTCAACTTGATCATTGCATGGAGGACACCTCCATGGTCTAATGGGAGCTCTGCGAGTTGCCCATCTCTCCCCTTCTACCATCTATTCACCTGGCTCTAGCACCGGAGGGACTTAACTGGAAATTCACCCACCTCCGTCTTCGCATGAGAATCAGAAACATTTTGTACTGGAAATGTCTAAGCCACCAATTATAAAACCTATTACCCACACAGCATCTTTTCTGCTCCAGATACACAACCTTCATGATACTAAGCACAAGGCATCTTGCCACAGTTGAGTGAAAAAAAAGCCTGCTCATATATAAAAACACTATATACCCTCCAGAAGTAGCTGCTGCTCTTTTTGGCTGCTCTGCTCTTATGAACACAATGCTTTTTGTCCCGTCCCTTGATGCAGCAATATCTTCTACTTACAAATAACAAAAGGGTGGGGATGATGTTTCTGCAATCTATTCATCCATCTCAAAGACTCTGCAAAGCGTAAGTCTAGCCTTTGCAAAAGGCCAGGATAAATTTCTACATCTGTGTGTATTATTTTTCTCCCAGCCTACATATTCCTTAATTGAAACAGCAGCTGTCGGGCTAAAACTGTCTGGATCCAAATTTCTTCTCTCCCATTGTTTGGGGGATTTTAGACGCAGAGTTTTGGAGCTGATTACTTTTAGCGGTGTGAGATAGCCACTGCTATTACAACAAGGCCGGCACATAGGACTCTGTCACAAAGCCCCAGCATCAGTCTCCTCTCACATCATCAGAACAGTGCAATTCCAAAAGCTTTGCATTAAAGCCATGAAATCCCTTGCCAGCACAGCTTTACAGCCAGTTAACAGCCAGAGATGGAGAGTGACCCGTCTGTGACTTCTGAAGCTCAACAAATTGCATCGTGTGACCTTACTTGACTCGTATTATTATGCAAAACATATTTTGCCCTTCATTCTCCAGGATCTCTTATGGGCCTTTCTTCTAGGTCTCCAATAAAAAAAAAAAAATGTGAAGAAGAAAATATATTGGACACAAAGGGGGTGCCTTCAGTGCTGAGACCTGCTTTTGCAGAGGTGAACCAAATCGAGGGAATTGGTGAGCAAGGCTAATTCATTAAGCAACAGCTTCCATCCTCCAACACAGGTTTTAAGGAATATTCCAGGTTACTGCTGCTCCAAATCCTAAAACAGTTCCCCTACTGCTCTCTTCAAAGCCGTTGCTCATCAGCCTCACTGCACGGCTACTTCCAATGGTTAATCATCCTCACTGTGAAAATGTGTGCCTTATTTATAATCTGAATTTGTCTAGCTTTAAACTTCCAGACAATCATTCCCATTCCACCTTCCTCTGCTCGATACAAAAGCTCTTCACTACCTGGTCTTTTATCCTCAGGAAGGTTTGCTTATATCGCAGTCAAGTCACCCCTCAATTATTAATGATTGCTGCAGTGCAGGAGGCCCCAGTCAGGATTAAGACCCCACTAGGTTGGGCGCTATACGTAATCCCAAAGAGTTTACAGTCTCACAGCAATAATGGTAATCCCTGGCATGAATAGAATATGTTTTATCCACAGTTCTCAAAGCACATTACAAAGAAGGGAAAACATCCTTAGTCCCATTTTACAGACGAAGAGGGGAGAAGCAGGGAGATTTAATGCTGGATCTCAGGGCTGTCTAACTGGCGGCCCACACGCAACCTGCCAGGGGTTACTGTATGGCCCCTGGATACCTAACCAGCTGCTGCCCCCCTTATCTCTGGTTTCTGCTGCAGCTGGGGTCTCTAGACACCCCCTCCACCCTGCCCACCATCAGTTTTTGCTTCCTATCCCCACCCCTGGGAGTAGGGTGGTGCAGCAAATGGCACCAGGACAGGCCACGGCATGGTACAGCAGTGCGTGTGTGTGGAGGAGAGGGGCTGTCTAGGTGGGGGTGCAACCCAGAGCCCCAGGGCTCACACTAGTGTGGTCCTCACTGGTGTGTGCAGCCCCTGGTTACTTAAAAGTTAGACGGCTCTGCTTTATCCAGGCACCCAGCCAGAGCCTGGAATAGTCTAGCCTCCTTCCCACCACCTAACCCCCTCAAAACGTTGTATCCACAAGACCAATCCCTCCATTTAAAAGCACATATTTGTGCCACATTTAACAAGCAAAAGACACTCGAAGCCTCATACACATGCTCCTTCCTTATATTCCTTGCATTGAAAATAAAAAATTCAAAGTAACTGTGGATCCTGCAGCAGAGCAGGACTTTCTCCAGACATCCCAGTTGCATCTAGAAAGCAACAAGTGAAGGGGGAGAAAATTGAATTCTGGACCTTTGGCTCAAAGAGCCGCGCGACCTGCTCAGCAGCTATACGAGTGGATCTGAAAACACCATTAGACGGATGAGTCAGCCCATCATATCCCGCTGGCTGGCAGCCTGAGTGCATCTTCAGCTCCCAAGCCACCAATTATACCAGTCGTGAGACAGACGACCCTCAGCTGCTGTCAGAGTTCAAGCCAATACATAACAAACCCTGACATCACGGTCCCCTGCAGAAGCCAAGCGGATGCATCAGCAAGAGGTGGCAATAAAGCGTGTAACTGGGACTCGTGTTTCCAAAGCTCAGGCCCCCACAGTCAGCTGCGAAGGTTGCACCTCGTCCTTCTGATTGATGCGTCTGGGTGGCTATGGGACTTGGGTAATTTCAGCCATAATAATTAGTAAATAATTCTCAGCACTTGGCTTCAAAGAGCTGAACTTCTAACTAACGAGGATGCTAATAACGTAACTTCCACAGTGCCTTCCATCCAGAGAATGCCAAGCACCATGTGAATAATAATTAAGCCTCACAACACCTCTGGGATGCCTTGAAAATGAAGGTACAACTCATTGTGAGAAACAGTGGCAGGATTGCCACTGCTGGCCTTCTGGAGCAGCAAATGCAGGATTGCCACTGCTGATTTTAAACTCCTGGCCTTTTGGAGCGGCAAATGTCTGTCTGGCCTGTAAAGCACAGAGCACATCAGCATTTAATAACTCAGCAGCAGCACCAGAATTGCATTGACTCTAATCCCTGCCAAGCCATTTTAATGAAGGAAGAGGGAAGGAGAGATGGTGAAGCAGTATTATGTGGTTTGTAAAAAAGGCATTACAAAAAATCATGAGGCTGCATAATAACGTGTTTGATTTCTTGAACTCCGAGCAGTCTCCTTCAGAACATTTGTTTTGTAAATTAAAGACTTGTATGTCTCGAGCCACCGCACAGATTGCAGAAACCACTTGCACATGCATTATCGGTCCCGCAACAGCAATAAAACTAGATAAAATGTCACACGAGCAGCCACAAAAGTATCTATTGCTTGGCAGCGGTTTTAGGCAGTAGAAGTGGCAACGTCCAATTGTGCGGCAGGTCAAAACAGCAGGAAATGCGAGATCCAACCTAGCCTGGCGGGAGCTGTCTCACTGAAGCACTGAGGTTGTGCAGCAGTGGTTGGAGGGAATTTAAAGCATCCTTTGCAAAGACTTTTGCCAACAGAGGAGGATTTTGCTGGCAGGCTTCTCGGGGGCTTGCAGTGCTCTTGTAACACGCTGCAGAAAGGGGCAGGTTTCACGTCGTGCTTCGTATTGTTAGATTGCCCTCATCCTAAACAATATTAATATTGTTGCCATCGAAATAGGCTTGCCTGACTTTCACAATGCATTCTGGAGGAGGAGATTGACCGCAATAGCCTGGGCAAAAGCACATGCTGTTAATAACTCTGCAAGATCAGCCCATAGAAACTAAACTGCTGCTTTTCAAACCCCTGTTAGCATGCATGTCTTTAGAGAAAGTCCTATGGCAGGCTCCACTTTTTAAACTCATTATAATAATCTTTTTAGTGCTAACTATAGGCCCTAATAAGGTCAAGACCCCTTGTACTAGGGACTGTACAGATAGCCAGGGTGAGAGAGCTCCTGTCCCAGAGAGTCTGCAATCCAAATGGACAAGATGGGATAGTTGGGAGGGGAAACAAAGGCACAGAGAGGCGAGGGGACTTAGCCAGCATCACAGAACAAGTGGCAGGTTGATCTTCTCATTCACCGATTTTCTTTCCTCGAGCTAAAGGCAAACCTCAGCATCATCCTGTCTTGAAGGTTCACTTCCCTACCTCGCTAACCCTCAGAAGCTCAAGGGCAGGCATTGCGATGAAGCAGTCCCTAAACCTGCCGACATCCACACATGACCTTGACTGAGATCCTGGCACCACTGGACAGTATCCTGGACATCCACAAATGACTGGACTGAACCTGGCACCACTGCGCCACTAACAGTATCAGGGGGCAGGATTTCACCTGCAGCTTCAGAGAGACCCGAAATAATATTTCAAGCAAGCCCAGTCAATGCCGAGGCAACAGTCTGACCATCTTCCGAGATGCTGCCTGCCAGCAGGACCAGATAACGACTGACGCCTAAGCTCCTCTCCCGATTTTGTCTGTTGTTCACATTTCAATCTTGTCTCCCCACCGAAGTTCACCACAAGTTTTGTGTAATCTCAAAATTCCCCCAGTGAACTCCCTACGAGAAGCTGCCGCATCCTCCCAAAAACCAGAAGTGGCTTTACTATAGCTTTGTTAATCAAAACATCCAAGACCTGTGGGAAATAATTATTACCCTGGATTTTAAGCCAGGGGATCTTGGCATGAGACAGCTTTAAAAAAAAAAAAAGAAAGGGAAAAGGCTTTGCAACCTCCAGGGCTACGTTTGTGCCACATTAAGGGATTTGGCACGTACAGAAAAAGATTGCTAATTGCTCATATAAAAGCTAAGTGACCCGTAACATGCTGTATAAGTGATTGCTCAAATCTGTAAAATCTGTACCCTACTGAGATATAGTGGGTGGGAACTTTGGCACGTGATCCCTCCTGATCCCTCCTCTCCTCTTCAAACAGCTGTTTCTTTTATTGATCTCAGAACTCGAATGTGTTGCTCACAACACGTTAAAAGGGATCATTTCAGCTTTTCTGGTTTCTTGTACTTCAATACAAGATGCATCCTTAACACAAAACGCACGGCTCTGCAAGGGGGAGTGGGGGAAGAACCCAAGAGTATGGGTTTTTTCAGCCCTTGGATGCTAGTTCAGGATTGATGGCAAGCAAAATGCTGTTTGCTGGCCTCTGTGAAATGGCTACGGAGTTTTAGCTCAGGGACAAACAGATGTGTAACTGCATCACAAAAAAGTGATGGCAGTCATATCAAAAATACCAAAGACTAGGGTTAGTCAAATGTCCATTGAAGCGGGGTTTTTTTTGATGAAAAACCAAGGGTTTTTTTGTCTAAACAATTTTTTTTTAATCTGCTTCCTACCAAAAATTTCAACTTTGCATCAAAGCTGAAATATTTCAATTCAATCCATTCTTTTTCCGAATATTACATACTTGGTTACACCTCCAGAGGAAACCTAAGATATAGGACAAGACTTCTTCCTCCGACACAAAAAAAAAAAAGAGCTGAAGTGCGTCCCAAATAATGAGCTGTCATCTCAAGATGTCCACATTTGCCTAGGTAATTACAGTGTGACCAAATAATTAGACAGCACACGAACAGAGCAATGCAAAGCCTATATACCATAACACACACCGTGATGGAGTTGTCTGCTGTTGCTTTAAAATAGTTTATATAGGGCTGGTCCGCATGCAGACCTTCAGGAAATTAATCTGTATTAGCTCTGTTTAAAATGGATCAGTTAAGTTGTGAGGAACCCCTGTGTGCGCACTCTTATTCATAATCCACGTGGCCCTAATCTGATGCCGGCTACTTCGCATTTCACTTGTGTCAGTGAAGTAAGCTAAATTCATTTAAAGCCATGCTGATTCTGAACAAGCCCGCCCACAGCAAGGTTTGATGCAGTTTCACAAATGCACTCTCAATTTATGCTGTCAATTAATTTGGATAAATGACCTTCCCTCAATGCCCCTTTGTGGGCAAACCCTATGCTAAACTCATGCAACTGTGTAGATCAGGCCGAAGGAAGTTAGATACCCCAGCTTCCATGGCTCTTCAAGGCTGTGCCCCAGATGTGTGGTTGAATAGAGCATAAAATACCCAGGTCCCTATTAGCAATCGTACCTTCATATCCCAGACTAAGGTACTCTGCAAGCCAGGGAATCTGTAGAGTTGGATCCAGTGTCATTCTTAACTCACTCTGACTAGATTTAGCCTTTCATCTCTGAGGGCACAAGTGAAATGTTCAGTGATCTCCAAGCACCACTGGTCCGTATCATCCAACAAGGACGTTGGTTGCAGAAGATATTTCTGCCTATGGGACTCACGGATTTCAAGGCTGGAACGGAGAAGTACAATCATCCCGCTTGACTTCTTGTATAACACAGAAGACCCTTCCCACATATTGGGCTGGAGTGAGTATAATACTACCTTACCCAATAACTTGTGGCAGGGTTGCAGCATCCCTTTCAGAACAAAAACCCATCTGAATTCAAAATAATCCTTAAAATGAATGAGTTTGCTGTTGCGGCCAGCACAACCTCAAGCTTACGGACAACATTTGTGTGTTAAGCGATCCTAGTGCAAATGACTTGCTTCTAACAAGGAAGTTAGTTAATTCACTTCCTTGTTAGAAGAAAGGCATTTGCATAATACTGGTGCTCACTTTTTTGTCTGCTTCACTAGGATACTGCAAACTTACTACTTTTCTCTGGAGCAGGCAGGGATGACCATTCAAAATTCTCTTTCCA
>NW_005841952.1:1318183-1320386 GCF_000455745.1 Alligator sinensis
TCTTTCCCTTCCAGCCTACCAAAGATTTTAGGCCTCTGGCCCTATAGAGAAGGAGTCACATCCCATCTCCACTCATAGGAAGCATGCCGAGACTCTCGACTCGCCATCCAGCAACACAAGAGGTTGCCGTCCAACAGCTTTATCCGCTTTATCTGTAAACCTCCCCAGACTTTGCTGTAGACTCCACTGTAGTAATGACTGGGGTGTTTTCTCTTACCATTCAATGGCTGGAATGCAGTTAAACATTCCCTGAAGTGCTCCAGCTCTTGTAAGGAAGTAGTCTGCACACAAAAAAGGGGGGGTTGAGGGCTTCTTACCTCATTTTTTCTGAGTTCAAACTGGTCATTGCTGATGAAATCCAGATGTTGTTTAAAATAAACTCTCCTGTGTCGCCCCTCTTCTCCTCTCCCTTCATAGTATGAGACAGATTTAAAACCTACCTTAGGGGAAGAGTGTTTCCCTGAGCAAAGAAGGGGCTGTTCATCTGTAACCATTTTACCACATTTAAACAGCGGGGTCTTGTCATCCCTCTTTTCCCCAGTTCCCCTGCCAGGGACAAACAAGACAGCCTCCCATTTAAATCCATAACAATAAGCATAAGGAAGCGTTTCTCTTCTCTATTTACAGTGGACGGGCAAATAACTTTATCCACTGTATAAGCTCACTAAATGAAATATGATAAAAGCCAGGTCTAAGGAGGAATGATCCAACATCCATTGAGCTCCATGGGAGTCCTTCCATTGCCTTCAGTAAGCGGAGCCTCGGACCCGTAATGTTTAATGGACTAAGAAACTGTTACGACAAGGGAGAGCAGAGTCCACTCAGCTTCGTCCTTCCACATCATTCATGAGTGGGAAGAGGAGAGCTATACATCAAGACAAAAACTTGATTAAATTACTCTTCCTCTTTCAAATGATGGAAGGTGAGGGGCACCAAAATGTCAGTTTTGGAGTCTGGTGTAAGCACTCAGGTTGTAAAATCTTGGCCGCAGCATTTATAAGATGCTATGATATGGGTGGATGAAAAGTACAACTCATAATTATTACAGGAGGAGTTGGCAGTGGTGCCTGACACTTTTCATTATAAGACTCTGTTTTCAGCTGGTTATATGTTTGCCAAACTTTAACCAGCTGGGCTGAAATAAATAACAGTATAGTTACAATGGGCTAAATGAATCCATCCCATCTATAGTGAACATGAATCACTGCCTCACTTAGTAACTGATCCACATCATAAATTCAGAATCTACTAACCCTTGGGTGCAAATCATGATCATAATCAAGACTGTGAGGCTTGTTATAAAACTGCTCTCTCATTTGGTCCTATATATATATATATATATATATATTATATATATATATATATATATATATATATATTGAATCAGTGGATGGATTGATTGATTGCTCTATCTATCTTATGTATTAATTCATGGGAAATGGCTTGACTGATCAAATACTGCAATGGTTTCAAAGTAACAGAACAAGCTTTTCACACTCACACCTGCAAAACACATTTGTTCTGGATAAGGATCAGTTTTATGGATTCCTGCACCATAAAAATCTTTATAAGCATGGCAATTGCCTCAGCCCTTGTCCATCCTGACCTCAAAGCCTCTAGGGGAATGTTACACTGAGTCAAGACAGCTAAAAGCTTCATTAGAGAGGTTTATAATTGTATTAACTCAATGAGTGCAAGACACTAAACTAGGTTTCTCGGTGAAAAGTACCTTGGGGAAAGATCAGGATGCTATTTCTGCTGATAGTATCAATGAAAATAAGGGGTATCAGGAGGTCGGGGGACGCTTGTGGGACTCGGCTGGCAGTGGGCACGTCGACAGGAGATGCTAAATGCACAGTAGACTAATTCATCTGCACATTAACGTGTCATGGAGAAAGCCATGCTAATACACTAATGCACAGTAGTATTAGTCTACAGTGCATTAGCATCACTTAAAAGGCGTGCACCGGCACCATTGCCCAGTAGCGCCAGTTACTGCATATCAGTTTAGTACCTGGTCATACAGGTACTAAACTTAATGTGCAGTAACTAAAGTAGATTAATGAATGTGTACATGCGCCCAGTTAGAATCTATGCTGTAATATGTCTTAGCAGCATTGGAAACCCCAGACTGGCAGATAGTGCTGACAGAAGCAAAGATGAACCCCGCTAGGCTAGTTTCAACTTAGAAAGACCATGGGAA
>NW_005841952.1:1320417-1325495 GCF_000455745.1 Alligator sinensis
GGAAGCTCCCACTCCTGGAAGATATCACCTGTATACTGACAGTAAGAGAATGCAAAACAGGACCTGAAAGCCAGTGCTCATGTACTCACATCTTCTCGGTACCGGTGGTCACCACTGTCCCTCTCACCAGATCCTAAAACCAGACCCTAAACTCCGGATGAAATCAATGGGAGTCTAATTTCTCATAAAGCATCTAAACTCCCACTGGTTTAATTGGATCTTCTCAGATCTTACCCTTAGAAGATCTGTCCCTCAGAATTCCTCATCTGTAAAATGGGGCTAATAACACTTCTGTAATCCAGAGGGCTATTGCAGGGCTTAAGCGTATTAAAGTACTTTGAGGTGTGCAGCCACAACGGCAACAGGGGCACACATGTCTCTCATGAAGACAAGAGCAGTGATGTTGCAAAGTAGCTCGTGAAAGGAAAATGGAAAGGCAGCCTTGACTCTGACCTCTGATGGCTAAGAGTGAACTGCATGACACTGAGTTTAACTTCCCCCTACCACTACTGCAGGGAAAGGGTTGTGGACCTATCATGCCTGGGCAAACTGAAAGTTACTGTGGTAAGGGGGGGATGATTAATTGCTTTGGCAATTTTTCTGCCTTCCTATTTGCTTCCTGGAGGACAGCATTTGCATCAGTTTAAGGATGGAGAATGCCTCTGCCCATTAAATCTCTTCTAGATTTGTAGCCCTACAAGTCTTCCTGTAAAGGATTCTCCAGCGGTTTGCCGCATCGCTACTCTACCTCCTTTTCATGATGATCAGAAGAAAGCAGTTATGGCAGGTAATGCTAATATAATGTTAATATCTAGTACAGAACAAAAGGACGCGGTGGGGAAAGAATCAGTCAGCATACCAGGTTAGTCATATTCTTGTTCTAAATTTAGGAGAAGCAGTGGCGTGTCCCTCTCCAGCTATTTATCATAAGAGCTAAAGGTGGAAAAGACCTCTTAGGCCCCCAAATGCATCTCCTCACTACCGTGGCATCTCATTTGCACAGAGGCCAGTGGAAAAGACATCCTCAGGATTCAGATCAACTCGTTCCTTCCTCCACCCACTGTTGCAAAAGGCCATGTCACACGCAGAGGCGTTAGCCAGAACTCATAGAATTGAGTTTTGTATTAAAAAAGTGCCCATGCCAAAGCCAAAGGAGAGCAGTGCATGGCCTTAAGTCTTTATTCACATCACTGCTTTCCTGCCAGGTAGCTCTGCTTTCAAGCACCACGACGGGAGCCTCCGCATTTCCATTTCTTTGTCAGGCGACTGCAGAGCAGCAGTCTCCTTTCCCTCCCACGTGTCAGCTGGAATACTACAGGTAACAACCCTGATAAAAGAGTGCTCTTGTGCCAGTGCCTCAGGCTCGCAATAGCAAGCCTGTAGCCAAAGCCGAGTGCAGCTCATTCATTTCAGTCAGGCAGCCTCAGCCTAATTATGTTTTGATACAGACCATCTAGCCTTCAAAATTATACATAGTTAATGGAATAAGGAAGCCAGCGTCTTAACTCGTTTATCTATTCAGAATAGCTCTGTGAAACGCGGCAGGTAACACAGTTTACGTGGAAGCTCAGGAGATAGGTACTTTACATCAAAGGGTTAGCCACGACCCAGCTGGGACTATTGTCTCATTCTCCACAACTGCCAAAAGCCTGGCTATAAAGGTGGAATCAGTGCCGCTTCCTTGCCCCTTACCAGACTTATACAAAAACTTCAGGATCGTACGTAGAACAGAGCTCTGCTCGGATGGATTAGCAGAGAAGAGTGTGATGAATCGCTTGTCGCTCAGCAGAAGGGGTGGAAGTTTGTGACAGCTGGGAGGTGGGCTGGGGAGGGTAGGATAAGAGAGTCAGGGGGTGGGGAGGAATCTGGGTTACTTTTGGAGTAACATGGTGGAGGAACGTGGTGACTGTAGGAACCCAAAGCATTATTGAGAACACAGCAGGAGCTAGCATTTTTCCAAGTTGCTGCATGCCCACTCTTGGGAGATGCCTCACTTGAAGTGCCCTAGTATTCAGGCACCTAATTGACAATTATCTACTAACAAGCAGCGGGGCAGAGCATTGTATGGGACTCTTGAGGGGGTGACAACAGAGAGAACCGTGTCTCCGAATGCAGAGAAGCAGCAAAGGGTTGAGAGGAGGACTTGATGTTTCATCAATCCAACATCTGCATGGGTTGGTAAGCACCATACATTTATTCACTTGAAACTGTTTTCCTTTGTGATTTTGGCATATAGAATAGATCATATCTTCAAGGAGAAGACACATTTCATAGCCCAGTGACAACTTGGACAGCTCTCTCAAGCAGGGGCCTTTGCTTGTACAGCTCCTAACACAACCGAGTGCTCATGTACCAAAAGCTCTCTTAGCAAAATCTTTCATCCCACCATGGTTCAGCAATTCATATGGAGTTATCTCTGATGACCACAAGCTGGGGCCAAGAGAAGAGGCATGCAAGCTTTTGTCGCTGTCATCGGTAGGCTCAGTACAAAAGCTAGGAGCTGCTCAAGGCTTGTAGACCATAGGAGTACCCTGTTTCCATGACCAACAGTGATGCCTCTTTTGCATTGCATGAGCTGTTCAGGGTTGCAGTTACTTTTAAAAAAATTGTCCTAAAACCACCTACTCCTCCCTCAGCATCACCAAAAATAGCAGAGAAATATCATGAAGAAAATAACCTGTGCCGAGGATAGTAATAGGTTGACTTAAGCAGCAGATAAAACCCAAAATTATCACTGCAACCTTAACTGAGCCACATATACACAGCTAATAAACTGTTCCCTTAAGGATCAAATTCATTATGTTACTTTTTCTTCATTGTGAGAAGCTGCATTACCTAGGATGGGTACCACAGCATTCAAACTTCTCATTATTTTAAGAATGGATTGTGTGCACGTGTGTGGCAGGAAGGTTGGATTAGTACAAAGGGAGTTCACTTATGAGAAGCTTCCCCCATTGTCAATCCCAGTTTGAAATGCAGAAGGAAATCTGAGTTAAATAGGTGGTGAACTTAACTGTTCAGTTAAAAAAAATGCAAACAGGAAATAGCAGTATGAAGCATTTGCTCAAGGAAGACTATACAACCAGCACGAGCAGTGGTTTTATTAGGAAAAAGTGTGTCCATAAGCACAGTTTGCTTAGGCTTAGTATATGTGGCATAAAACCTCTTTACACTGGTGAGTGCAATAGCCACCAGTTGTCTGGATTAGATCGAACAAACAATAAAAGGCCTCAAATCAATATGCAGGTAACACCTGACCTCCCAAAATAGTGGCATATGTGAATTTGCTCAGGAATGAGAGCTATGTGGGCAGAGGGCTTCAGTGGGTGTTGTTTTGGACGGGTGAAAGAAAGAGCACATTGAAGAGCAGAAAGTCAGATACAGCCACGGAGGCCCTGACAGCATGATGCTAAGGTCAAGCCTAGGTGTGTTTCTGGGTGGAGTATTAGCTGAAAAGAACTTGGAGTTTGCACACTTGGGGACTGCCTACAAAGGCCAAATATCATCAAATCATAGAAAATGAGAGCTGGAAGGCTGTTATCAAATCCCGCCTCGGTCTTCTCTTCTCCGGACTAAATAAGCCCAGTCCTCTCCCCTTACAAATTGGGGTCAGACTAGATGATCTCCTCAGGTCCCTTCTGACCCTACCAACTATGAAACGATGAAAGTCACGTCCCTCAGCTCCCTGAACCATTTTTGTTGCCCTCCGCTGGACTCTCTCCAACGTATCCACATCCTTTCTGTAGGCCCCCAAATGGACACAGCACTCCAGATGTGGCCTCACGAGTGCTGAATAGGGGGCAAGAATCGCTTCCCTCCATCTGCTGGCAGAGCTTCTACCAATGCAGCCCAATATGCTCATAGCCTTTTTTTGGCAAAAAGGGCACACTGCTGGCTCACATTCAGCTTGCTGTCCACTCTACCCACCAGGTCCTTTTCTGCAAAGCTGCTGCTTAGCCAGTCAGTCCCCAGCCTGTACCTGTGCATGGGATTGTTTCAATATTTACCATTTATTCCATAAATGCAAAAACCTGGGGTGGAGTGGGAGGGTACGCCAGACCACCTACTGGCTCCTGAGAGGGCTCAAAGACCCCGGTGATGGCTGGCAGTCTCCACAGCCTGTGGCAGACAGGCTCAGGCCCAGGCACTGAGCTCTGCCTGCATCCAGCACCCTCTACTGTGGGCCAGAGATGCAGAGCACGTGGGATGCTCCATCGGGGTGGGGAGGACTGGGTACATATAGGATGGTGCTGGCTTTTGGGTCACAAAAGGAGAAAAGAAGCTGAGAAAGAGAGAGAAAGAGAGAGAGTGCACACGCATGTGCAAGCAATACATGTGGTGTGTGCACGTGTGCAACCCACATGTGTGTGCATGTGCAAGCAGACATGCATGTGCAACACGCGCTATGTATATATGTGCAAGCAATACATGTGATGCATATGCGTGCATGCCATACATGTGATGTGTGCAACACACGATGCGTGTGTGCAATGTGTGGTGTGCACCAGCAATACATGTGATGTGCGTGTGGATATCTGCAATGCATGACGTGTGTGCAAGCCATACACACGATGCACGTGTGCATGAGTGATACATACGCCGTCTGTACAAGCAATACATGTAATTTGTGTGCATGTGTGCAACAGGCGTCACGTGCGTCTATGTGCAAGCAATACCTGTGAAGCGTGTGTGCAAACAATACGCACGATGTGTGTGTGTGCGCGCGTGCAAGCAATCCACCTGAGTTGCATGTGCCATACAGATGTGCAATCGACACAGGCGAGGCGTGCATGCATGTGATGCATCTGTACAAGCACTACATGCGACGTGCGCGCGTGCAAGATGCACAATGTGCGCCCACGCATGCAAGCCACACATGCGAGGCGCGTGTGCCATATGTGTGCGTGCAAGCCATACACGGGGTGCGTGCAAGCCGTGCCTACGAGGTGCACGTGCAATACACCTGAGGCGCGTGGCTTGCACATGCAGAGGCGGCGCGCGTGCAAGGCATGCGTGTGCAAGTGACGCGCCGTGCCCGCACACGCAGAGGCGGCGCTGGCGGAGCCGGAGCCGGAGCC
>NW_005841952.1:1325626-1386476 GCF_000455745.1 Alligator sinensis
AGCCGCGCAGGCAGAGGAGCGTCGCGGAGCCGCGGGAGCCCGTCCAGGTGTACGGCCAGGTGAGTGCCTGTGCCCCGGGGCAACCCTCCCTCCTGCACCAGGCGGGGACGGGGGTGCAATACCCGCAAAGAGCATCAGCATGACCCTGCTCGCTTGCAGAGCCCGGGGATGCGGGGCAGGGGGGTGCGCGCACTGCTCTGCGCTGTACAGTTTTGGCACTTCAGGATCCAGGGAAGGGGGCAAGCCCCAGCTCTGCCTCGTCCTGCCTCCACCTATTTCTAGGTGCTTATCCAGGAGGTGGTGGGTGGTGAGGGGATGGCTAAAGGAGTGCCACAAATCGGTCTCGGCCCTGCAGAATTTAAAACGCCGGGTTCATCCGGGTTAGGCTGCTCGAGGCTCCTGTCACTCGTAGGACCAGTTACCTGGAGGCATCATTTTCTTTTTAAAAGAGGGGGTTTGCTTGGATGCAGTGAAACGCTGTAGGAAACTGAGGGTGCGCTCTGTGCCCTGCTCACCTCCAGCAGGCAGGGCTTTCAAAGCCGCGGTTAGGACACGGAACAGGTTTGGACACTTGCTGCTCTGCAAATACCTTCCGCTCCCAGCTGGCGTTTTGCCCTCTCTCTCTCCGGTGTACGGAGCACACCAGGCCTTTCCCCGTAGCGCAGAAACGAAGCTGGTCTTTACAGGCAGACAGGGCATCAGAGAGTGGTCTCAAATGCTTTTGCACCAAAAATAAGCATCCTGAAATAACAGGTTTATAGGAGCGAACAGTGTTGCGGCATGAAAACATTTCTCCCCGGTGCAGTTAGTCAACCAAACACTTCAGCAGTGCTCTTTGGCTAGTGCATTTTGAGCCATGCGTGCTACCCTAAATCGTCTTATAAGCAGATTTCCCTTTCAGTCATGTGTTACTAACAGGTCATCCTGCCCCTCCAGAACAGGGCAGACATCCTGAAGACGGTTTCTAGGACCCTGCTCTAGGAAACAGCTAACGGGGAAGGAAGGTGGGCATGCACTGTAGTGGGAAAACCCCCACTTGGCCTCCATGGCTTGACGGATTGGAGGCATTTGAGTGAGAGAATACCTAGGTTGGTTGCTTTTTTGTAGCAAGCAGATGAGTAATTTTCCCCTTTGCACTTCACTTAAATCATCCAGCCCTTGGCCCATAAAAATGTCCCAGCCTTGGCTGCATTTTAAACAGGGCTTTCAGAACCCAGGGGAAGGGTTTAAGAATCATCAACCCTCGTGATCAAAGAAGGAGAAAGACATTTCCATGTTAATATCCTTGCTGTGGCTTCGATACCGAGCAAGTTTCACTTCATTTCAGATTGCCGAGGCTTTTTTTTTTTTTTTTTATTTATCAAATAGCAGCTCTCACTTTAAGGAGAGGCAGGAAGGAGAGTTGCACCACAGCTTGCTAGGTGTCTGCTAGAGGCAGCCCTGAAGCAAAAAAAAAGAGACAGCCTCTCATTTACAAGACGCTGCCTTGCTTCAGAAAGGATTCGGATCATTGCCCTTCCTTGGGCTTCCTTCTGAGCCAAGCCACGGTCAAAAGGTTAGTTCAGACGGAGGTGCCAGCCCTCCCAAAGAACAGTGCACACTTCAGTTCCCTCCTCCCTTCCCCGGGGTCTGGTTTTGACACAAGCTGGAACAAAAAGCCCTTGAGCTCCCAGCATCCCCGCAGCTTTCTGCCAATATTAGGAGGGGGAAAGCAAGGTGGGAAATAGGATGTGGCATGACGGGGGCTGATCCCATGGAAAAAGGAACAGCAGAACGACCCCGCCAGCACCACTTTTCCAGCAAAGAAGCTGGGAAAGAGCAGCGGTGGTGGGAGTGGGGTAACCCCACTCCCAAGACCATTTCTCCCATATTCAAATTCCCTTGTGTAGAGAGTGATTTACACACTGGACAGAACTGCTGGGTTTTCTGTACCATCCCCAGGACTCATCCCATTGACAAAGCACAAGGAGGTTATTTCGGGGAGAATGTGATGCTTCCTTGTTTGCTCCTCTATCAACTCCCACTCAGCCTCCTGGCAGTTTTATCTGGCCCTCCTGAAGGGGACAGCTTTTGCAACATTTGGTTAATGTTCAAGTGACTATGCTTTCTGCTTGGTCCTGGTCCGCTTGGTCCAGGAATACCAAGTCAGAAAGACCAGTGAGAGTTATTCAGTTCATCCCTGCTCCACTCTCTTCTTGTTGGCTACGGTGCTCAGAGAGCTTTGCCTGGAGAACTGAGTCACTGCTGCTAGCAGCGTGACATGCAGCTTCACACTTCACTTCAATACCTCGCCCTCCTGCTACTGCAGAGCAAAATGTGAGACATCTCTAGCTCAGGTGCCACATGGCACCGGGAGAGCATTACCTTCCAACTCCACTTCCTGCAGTTTCAGGTGCAGATCCGCTTGTCCCAGCTCTCGGAGCCAGGATCTGCAGCCTTTCCCATGACATTTTCCTTTTGGAAAAAAAAAAATCCCTCCCCACTCCAATCCAAACCCAGGCAACTCTTTTACTGAGTATATACACTGTAAGAGAGTTATTTTGCATAACCATAGTGCCCGAGGCCTCGCAGTGTGGTCCGAGTCAACAAAGAAACATCCTCCTTCCCACTCTGCGGTGTCACAGAAAGACTAGGCAAAATGCTTTCGGTTGGGGGCAATGTTAAGAAAGGAAGCCGTCAAATTAGTGCTGTTGAGTGGAGTATTTTGATCAATCGGGCCCATATCATCCCAGCGGGAGACAAAGACAACATATTGCTTGTTTTCAGTCTGCTGTTCAGGACACCTTCTGGCTGCAGCTTTCCTGGCAAAGTTTCATGCAGCCACATCCAGCAATATGCTGTTACTGAGTCAGCCCCTCCCCATATAAACCCTTTGGATTCCTCCAGCGTCTCGACTCGATTCAGAGGGGCAGATAGGCAGAGGCGGTTCTCGTGGGCTGTTAAGTTTGATCCGGATCCCCCCCACCCACTCGGGGCATCTCATTTGGTCGCAGACCCACTTCATGCACGCGTTATGTCCTCCCCACAGGCTCCCTCCCTGCACCAAGGAGTCCGGTCCCTTCCTCCCTAGAGGCAGGCGGACAGTCCAAAGAAAATGAAGCACTAGGCACCTCATCTATTCAGAGCTATTTCCACTCGAGCCTGGCTCTGCTATTGCCCCTGGGACTGTGGGCAAACTACAGCTGGGGAAAGCCAGCTAAGGGACAGGTATTCCCACCTCCAAGGAAATGCTGCAGTGGGAACTAGGAGCCGAGGACTGCTCAGACCACTTGCAAGGGATCTACAAGCAAGTTGGCAAAAAGAATTAAGGTTAGAGACCCCACAGGCTTCTTCAGGAGACAGATGACTTAGCACATGCGGGCTGTCCTGTTTGATCCTAAAATGCTTCTGTCTGCCATGACTTGAGAGCAAGAAAGGGATGCAAGCTTTCTTTGGGAACAGCCCCTTGGCTTTATTCTTTCCCCAGAAAGAATCCTAGCAGTCTCCCCCCCCCCCCAAGTTATTTAACTAATATTTGCATGGGTAGTTTGTAGCACGTGGGTCCCGTTTTCAGAAGCCAGGAGCACGTGCACGTTGAGATCAGCTCCACAGGAGCTCAGCACCACTGTGCTCAGAGCTGCCACGGATTTGAATTAGGGCAGCGCTGCTAACAATCAGCAAGTCAGACTGTCGGGACTGTGTCCTTCTCCTTTTCTTACTTATGCCAAGACATCAGCAGATGTAGGCCTGAGCACCGGAGCCAGGAGCCTGTCACTCTCAGGACAGAGTGGTTTTTGTTTCTGTACGTAGCGTTCACCTCCAAGGACATTTTGGCAAGCAGAACAATAATGCGGGAGAGTTCGCAAGCAAGGAGCAGTCATACCCCACTTTGGAGCTGTGCCTGTCCGATGTACAGTGCATGCTCTTCCTTCCCAACACCTGCACAGAAGGGTTTAATCAGCAGTCTGCCCAGTGGTTGAGATCAAGATGTTAGAAAGCAAAAGAGCAGAAGCAGGCAGATGAACTAACCAGTCCAGTGTTTGGGGGATCTTTGGCATCCTGTGGCTTTGGATACGGAGCCATCTGCAGCTTGCTCACATGCTCATTATCCAGAGGTGCTCAACCTTTTGGCCCCTAGTCCTTGCACCTCCAATGCCAAATTTTTGGACTTGTGGGGAGTCATGTGGGCCAAATGACAGCTCTGTGGACTGGATCTGGCCCATGAGCCAGAAGTTGAGCAGCCTTGTCCTGGATGCTTCCTCCCCTTGGAGTGGGGGAAACCTACTCATGAGCTCTGCAACCAGAGGGGGAATTTCAATGGCCTGCAGTAAAGGTGACCTTTATGGTGCTTGCTTACTTGGTCTCCCCAGCTCTGATGGAAGCATAGGCAGGGGACACATTAGGGGATAGGATATATAAAGCCTTGCTCCTTGAATGCTCCCTCCCACCACCCCTTGTTCACTGCCAAGCCTCAGACCCGGCCGGTCCTCCTTATCTCTGTTTCTGTGTCCTCCACGGATAGAAACTCTGATGCCCTTGCTGTCCCCTGCAGTCCATCAGGTTACAGCAGCTCAAGCCAATCTTTTCTGCTCATCAGCACATTTCCTTTCTTAAAGAAACTTCCTCCATCATACCAAGTCCATGCTTCTTGCTATTGCTGTCAAGGCCTTTTGCAAATATGCCCCCCTACCCCCAGTTATAATTCATACCATTAAGCTTCTCATTTTATCACCCCCTTAGTACTTCCTTTGTCTGCTGGTAAAGCTAGCTTAGATATCCAGTGTGTCCCTCTCCCCCCACTCCCCACATTGGCTGTAAATGGAGCATCTTCCCCAAGCTCTGTCTGCAAAGCTATTTAGTACCCAATTTTTTAAAAAAGAAGCGGGATCTAACCCATCTTAAGCTGATGACTAGCTCAGCCACCTGCTAGGTGTCTCACCCCTGGCCCTTACGGGATGTATATGCTTTGTGGCAGATCGCCTTTTTATTGTATTTTTTTGCACTTGTATGGCAGGCAGCATGCTGGTGCTATTCTGCAGCCTAGATTAGAGGCTTATTTGATAATGAGATCAAATAATTTGGGTCTTCTAGGTGTTACATTTGCCAGGGCTGGAGAGAGAGAATTGCTATGCAAGTTCCCTTTCAAGCTACTCAAAACTCATGATGCCTTTTTTTTTTTTTTTTTAATGGTGCCAAGTTACTTCTCTGCCTGGATGATATTGCCATTACAAAAAGCATCTCCATAACCTTTAGATAAAAGTCCCTCCAGACTGAGAAGGAGCACACACTCTGAGATGAAGTGACTTACCTGAGGGCAGGCTATGGCTCAGATAGAGGCAAGTTTAAGCTTCTGGTTCACTGCCTGCGCTCAGGGACTTTTGAATTTGATCACATTTGAGTTTGAGAGATTACATTTAGTTAAAATGCAAATCACTCTGCAGCAGTGGTCGCAGACTTTTTTAAAGTAGCAATTAGATTAAGCACAGTCTCCTCTCTGCCTCTGCTCAGATTTACAGATATGGACAAAGAGTATTCTTATTTTTAAGGGTATAGACATTTGCTTGCCCAGACAAATCTCCCTCTGTGTGAAAGCGGAAATCAATTTTGCTACATTTGAAATGAACCATACTTAATTTTGACCTAATTTGCCAACCCATCAATCACAGACCTTCCAGGAACAGTTTAACCTCCCAGTGTCTGGGTGTCAGTTGTAGCCTAGTACAAATGGCTATTGATGAACTGTTGAGCATTAACCCTTTGCATGGTCAAGGTAACTTTTGCATGGCTCAGACAAAAATTTACCCAGAGCAACTCAGAAGTCAACCAGCTGCTTATCCCACTCACTCCCAAAGGTCAGGTTTTAAAGGCGGTAGAAAGACCAGTCTTTTGTCTACATTTTTCATCAGTAAAGATCCATATCATCCCGGTGTTAGAGAGGGCAGTGGCGGCACAGAGAAGCGAAATGACTTGCTTAACATCACCCAGGAGGCTAGTCACATATTTAAGAGCAAACCAGTAAACCAATTCCCCCCCCACCCAATCATTTACTGCAGCAAACAAAGCACCGAACACTGCGATCAACAACTCTACCATTGCCTTGCAGCCCGCGCACAAACTGTGACCTTGTGGTTAGGATTCGAGTGGGAAGAGGTGGCCTTATCTCTGCCACCGATGCTGGTTTCACGCTGAAACTTGGCAAGGGAGATTATTTGCTTGGGAACTCTTTCGAAACACTGTTCGGTCACATGGTTTCTGTTCCCAGTCAAAACCGGTGGGAGATGCGTGCAAGGTTTTGCTGTGCTCGCTATGCAACACCATATGCCCTCCTGATCTCAGTCTGCAACACCATGGTTGCAGTCAATGATGCTAGGTTTATGCACTTATGTTTGCCATCTGACCACGTCCTTCAGAAGCAGTGCTCAGCTATGATTTGATGCGACCCTAACGCAGCGGCCACAGCGTCTCGGCTGCTGTGTCCAATGCTCACTGCGGAGGAGTAGTCTCCATAGTGTACCGACACCAGGGCAGACTTCACTGCCTCCACTATCGCTTCCTTCCTCTAGGGTCATATTGAGTATCTGAGTTCCCAGGAGCACAGCTTCACCCTGGGGGAAAGATGAGGAACCCACACTATCCAGATCTGTAATGTTTACACAGTTCTGCGGTCTTCAACCCATCATTAAAAAAAAGAAAACCCACGGAGAAATCTGCAGAGAAGCTGTTTCCCCCCCGCCTTGCCCCTAACTGATGAGCGCTGCATAAAAGGGTCACTCTGGCCTTTAGAAAGGATGCTCCGAAATGAATCATTCACGTTTCACAGGAAGTGCAGGGGCATGTACAGATTGTATTTTGAAATATCGTGGTAGGGATAGGCAGATGCTTGGAAGCAAAGGCAGAAGGTATAGCAATAAAGCTTGTTTAGTGGGAAGGCACAAGGAAAGGGCCGTGTGCAGAATACAGCCTGGGAACTACATTAAACCTGTCACTCCTCCTTAACTCATCTGCTGTGCCAGGATGTTAGGGAGTTCTTGGGTAGGCAAGGGGGGGGGGGGGGGGGGGGAGGGGGGAGCAGTGCTTGTGTTGCACATGCAAAGTCATATATTAAAAGGACAGTTGAAGGATAGCATTGAAGGAAAAAAAAGGCCTCTTGCCTGGCAGTCTCACCCCTGACCCCCTAGGCACCAGCACACATGAAAGTGGTACAGCTCTCTCAGACCGCATAACCAAGCCTTGCAAAACATTTAGTCGATTATTTTTCAGAGTTGGTTTTGTTGTTGTTGGTTTGTTTTTTTAATGTAACAAGTCTATACAGGCCTGTCTTCTTACCCAATAGCATTTGTAGTATCACAGTTGAAATATAATTGGGAGAACATAGCCAGAGAGATGTTTGATGTTGTGGATCGGTTTGTAACAAGAACACAGAAACCCCATCTGGTCCCAACTTGAGATCTGTGTAGTTTCAAATGCGGTTGTCCTTGGGAAAACGAACACATTCAAATTTTAATAGTGCAGATTTATTTTTATCTCCTGGTACTGTTGCCAGTGATCACATTCAGTTGTTCAGGGCCTGTCTCCTCCCTCAAGTTACTGTATGGAAGGTCCACATGGATTAGGAAACAATGAAATTACTGTGCACATGGTGTTGCCAAATGCACAAAGTGAACAATAGAGAAAACTGGTTTCCCTTTGCATCCCAGATCTCCCTTATTACAAGGTAAAGATTTTCAGGTCGGCAATTTAAGGCCAGAGCAACTCTTTAAGAATCCAGTCACTATTTTCCCCTCTTTATTCTGAGAAGTAGGGATCACACTCGTTTATACTTCACATTCAAGATGTGCAACAAAAGATGGGAAGCTATGAATACTTGAGGCACTTTTGGAGGCTGCTGCTACACATACCAGAACTGGAACGGCACAGATGTGCTTTCCACTCAGATTTTATTCCCCCAAAGAATAAAAGGCTCTTGGACTCATCCTGCAGCTGGAGTCTCTTGCAACATTGGAGTCAGAAAGTTAGAGTGCTAATTTTGTAACGGAATTAGCAGAGAGATGCACATTTAGCCAAGTGAGCCCACTTCAAGTCACGAACAACTTTAATGACCTAAAAAACACAGTTATATTTGCTGCTCACTTATGATATTCTTACTTTAGGTTCAATAATGCTTCAAGGTACTTTCATAACACTCCCGGAGGGTAAAGTCAAAGCACAGCTAACAGCATTGGGTTCACTAGCCTGCCTCAGTGAGGACTTAGGGGCCCGCTATAGTGGGGAGAGTACAGTCCCCCATGATCCAGGCGTTCAGACCCCTCTTGCCAGGGTTACCCACAGGAGAACCAGTTTGTAGCAGCAGCTTCCTGCAAGCTAAACCACGTCTCCAGCTCATTTTAAGTTTGCCCTGCCTGAGCTAAATCAGTACAGAGCCTGCAAGGACACACTTGGCTTACACAGCAGCACCTCATTAACTAAACTAGATTAGACAAGAGCACACCTTTGGGGACTGCTTGATGTGCGGACAGGGTCTTAGACAACCGAAGAGCTCAAGGGTCATGTTTTCGGTATGAGACACGTTCAGGGCCACTGCTTTTTTTGCAGGTACTCTTAAATATAGGGAGACATTGAATTAGTGCAGATATTCCTTCTCTGCAGGATCCTACAGGCCAGGCTAACTAGATCTAAATCTGATTTAATTTCACCTAAGTGAAAGTGAGCATTCCTTTCTGGAGGAAGTTGAAGCAGCGACTAGACACCAGAGCTTGCTTTAGGATTTCTAAGAACATTATGTCTGGCGCACAGAAGAACCGAAGAGAGCCACCCAGTATCCATTCCCCCATTATCTGTAGTGCTGCATTTGCAATTACCTGCTGGTTTGTGAAACAGGCTCTTGTAGACATCTCATCCTTCCCATTGAAACAGGCTTTGCAGTTAAGGGAGACCACTGTTAAAAGGAACAGATACAAACACTGATGACGCCTAGCAGCAGAGCACGGGCCTAACTACAAGTGGATTTCTATGGTGTAGGCTGTACTCATGTTGGTGTAAGGACATAGGCAGACAAGGTTATTAGTTGGTGTAATAAAAGATATCAGATTTGCCCAACAAGCCTTGTCTGCCAGTGGATTTCTACCACATTTTAACTGGAGTTTTCCCTTCTGGACTCTAGTAGCTTCTGCATTGGAAGGACAGATAAGCATTTCATACATATTTCATAAAAATAATCACTAGGCAAAGACCAGAATACATCCCCATTAAGTGGAAGTTATGCTAATACTGGGTCCCTTAAGCATTACTCACTGCCATTGGCTCTCCTCCGGCTAAAGCAGTTCTGGTGGAAAGCTCCCCCAGTTAACAGGGCATATTGCCCTTTAGTGCATAAGCACTTGCTAATAAGAGCAGAAATGGCTTACTAGGGGAAACATCCCAGCACAGAGAAGCAAGTGATATCTGCAGGAATACCAAGATATTTAGTTTGCTAAGATTCACTTTATACAAAGCAATCAAAGCAGCAGTGTCAGAGATCACCAGCCTGGGGCAGGATTAGGGCCAGCCCCTCCCAAGGGGAGCCTCAGTATCTAACAGGTAACCCCCAGAGCCTTTCAGTTCCTGGCAGAGCTGTTTTGCAAAGTTATAATAAGACCATACCACAACAGACCAGAATCAGGACAGAGGACTTTTAATAATAAAGGCAGGAGCTGGGTGAACTCACCAGTCTTAACTAGATTGAGCAGATCATTCAAGGAGGGCTTAGGAACAAAAAGGGGTCAACCCTCCCTCCTCCAAGTCTCTGTTATAGTACTTACCATCCTACCCTTCAAAAAGGGCCCAGCATAACTTTCCTGTTCCACTTCTCAACACACACAAAAAACCACCACCCCCAAGCACTTCAAGCAGTGCTTTAGCCTTTATGTATAGACTCAGTCCTAAATGAGCTCATTTGAGGTAATGAGATCACCTGGGACCTAACCAGTAATGAGGCTCAGCTGTTTTCCCCCAACCCAGACAGTCTCCTGGTCCTTGGAGTTTGCTTCTACACCTAAAAAACATTCAGGATCCTCCCTGCAAAGCTTTCCCCTGACGGACGCGGGTTCCTGGGCTGAATATACCACCAGCATTCACAGACGGGGCGGTGGTTTGTGTTCTGCGTGCATGGCACAATGAGGTGCTGAGCCTCAGGGGGTCTCATCATACATCATTTTCCCTCTAAGAGAAACACAAAATATTCCTTAAAAATACGACAGCTAGGAACAAAGCATTTTTGGGAGAGGGATGCCAGATCAGGCAAGTCTAGCATCTGACTTTAGGAAATATTCCAAAACTTTCCTCTTCAAAAGGGTCTCCTCCCTGAAGAAACGCACAGGATGGACACCCCCACAATTCTACCATCAAAAAAAACAAAACAAAAAAAGCAAGACTTTAATAGATCTTAACCCTTTCCAGAAAGAAGCAACTCAAACCCAAGGAGCTTTTGGCCCTGAATAGGAAAAGAGCCAAAAACAACATGAAATCTAATGGAAATTTTGCGGTTGTCAGTGATTTTGTGCATCAGGCATCCAGATGCTGCAGCGATAGGCTATGGTATAAAATCCTAACATGGTGTTTTTTCTGTTTTCTGTTTTTGGGTTTGATCCCCAGAGTTTCCTGTAATGATTTGGTAGGGGATTCGGAGTAGACTGCTTCAGGGCATGGGGTGGGCACGCACATTTGGTCTTATGCAGTGGGATACTGTTGTCTCTCAAATGTTCCCATTTAAGTTGGTCTACTAAAAGATACAGAGATACAGATATTGATAAAAGAGACTGGACAAGCACCTAGCTGGGGTTGTCTGACCCCAGCGATCTTTCCTGCCCAGGGCAGGTGGCCGGACTTAATGATCTACTGAGGTCTTGTCTGACCCTAACAGCTATGAATCTATATCAGATTCACCCGAAGAAGCTTGTCTGCCTATGCCCTTACACTAATGCGGCTATAACCTACACCCTCATTTCATAAAACATCTGATTTTTAGCTTCACATTATCTGAGTTTCACACAGATGTGGTGCCCTTCTCTTTGGCTGATGAAAATGATTTCTGGCAAATGAAGAGCCCCGCAGAGCTCAGGCCACTTACAGAGCTATTTGTGCCAAAGGTGGGAATCCTGCATTTCAGGTGTCCCGGAGAAATAGGTTTTTGGGTGTCCCTCACTTTGAGGGTTTTTTTCAAGCTGGGAGAGATGCTGACAAGACAGGCAAGGCCACATGTGTGTGGTGTAGCAACATCACCAAAGTTAACATGGTTGGCCGGTGGGGTTGTTCTTGGATTAAAGGCAGTAAATTTGAATTGCTGTGGCAGGATTAGGTTTGGGATTGCTTATAGCACTATACAAACATTCACGCGTTCACCCGGCATCCTTGTGAGGCAGGCGTTCTTACCCTCCTTTCAGAGAGAGGGGAAACTGAGGCATACAGATGCTTTAGGGGGAGAGTCGAAGGGCCACGTGGTGTGTCGTGGGCAAGGCTGGGATCAGAGCTCCCCAGTTCCCAGCCAGCCCAGCTCTTTTCATCATTAAGTCTATTGTTTGCTTTATTTGTAGCTGATGCTGTTTACTGACCTAAATCTCTGCAGCATTTTCTGCAAGTTGCTCTGGCTTGCTGGCCTGTCTCAGGGGGTTCCTCTTAATGACAGGCACTGACTCAGCCAGGGAGTGCTGGGGACCTGGTCACGTGGACCTCAGGGGCTGCTGCTTTCTGCCAAACCCAGGGAAGGATTTCTCCCCCCATATGTTACATAAGTAGAGTTTTTTAGCATTTTCTTTCTTTTTCCCCCAGCAGAGCTATCAAGGTAAGGGCATCGTTTTCAAAGGCTTATTTGCCGGTCACTGGAAGAGTCTTAAAAAGCCTTTAACTTGGGCAATCGTCTGGTTGAGATCAGTGGAAATTTTCCCGTGGCAAAGCCCGAATGGAAGGATTGTACGTGCATTGCCAGCTCCACAGGCCCCCTCTGACTGCGGGCCCGGTTCTGCCTTGTGCCACAAGTAGTGTCATCATCTGCACCTGTGCGGAGCGAACGTAAAAACGCCCCTCCATCTGAACAGCACGTTGCATACAAGATGGTTTAAAGAGGGAGAACTGAACCCTTCTGATGACTCTGAGGCCTTGTCCATGCACACATTTGTGCTTGATTAATTAAAATAGTTGTGTTGGGCTGCCATGTGGACACTCTTCAGTTTAAAAACGCACATGCGTTTTCAGTGTAAACCTGCACGTGGGAAAGTTCGTGTGTGTGTGTGTGTGTCGGGGGGGAGGGTGCATATGCAGTGAACTGCCGACTCCTCTCTGTGTGGACACGCTTAGTTCTCAGTACATGCGAAGTAGCTTGCTCCACTTTGTATGAGACTTCAGCTTGGTGAAATATGTAGAAATAAGAGTGGCTGGTTTTAACCATAATAGTTAAACGTGCAATGCACGTGCAATCCTTCCATTCGGGCTTTGCCATGGGAAAATTTCCACTGATCTCAACCAGGCGATTGCCCAAGTTAAAGAAGACTCCTCCAGTGACCGGCAAATAACATGATGACAAGACTTAAACAAGAGAACTGGGCACTAGCGATTAGACCGGCATTCAGGACTTCGGGGATCTGCAAGCTATGTGCTTGGTATATGAGCCCTGGGCAAGCCACTTCTGTTTGGTCCTCAGTTTTCATACCTGCAAAATGGAGTTTGTGTTTCTGTACTGCAGGCACACTTGGACTAACTTGCACGTGGCTAAATTGCGCTGTTGTGTCTTCCTTGCTGTCATTATCCAGCCTTCAGGGTGTACAGCCACCACTGCTCCCTTGGGATGCCCACAGGTTGCTAGTGTACATTGAAGCCTGCTTTTTTAGTACTTATACCGGCTGGATTTAAAACTACCTTGGGTACAACCTCACTTCCCTGTGCAACACAGACCTACCCTTGCTCCATAACACGTGTATCCTCATGGGGAGCCTAGGTTATGTCAGTGCTGCATCTCTGCTGCAATCTAGGTAGTTTGGGAGCTGCTGGCAGTGCCGCTGCAGCAGCAAAGACCTGGGCACAAGCCAGCTACCTGGGTATTTACCCAAGTGGGTGGTTTCCAGCCCCTGCCTATGTCTGTGCCATGCCAACTGCATTGCTCACAGAAGGACTGCAGTATAAATATGCCCTTTGTGCAGAGCAGCTCTTGCGTTTTTAATTCACGCTACAGCCTATATTCCAAGGCTTTCTGCGCAGGCTCCCCTTTAATGCTGCTGACCTGCCCTGTGACAATGCTGTCAGATGACTGCGCTTGTGCACAACAGGTTTATTTGTGGTTAAACATGTTTCCTTGGACTGAAGGTTATGGGACCATCCTTAGCAACATGAAAGGCACTTCTTCTAAAACGAGGCTTCTGCTTTCGCTTCTCTTCCCCCTTCACATGAGATTTCCAAACTCTTTAGAGGGAGGTTTGAGTGTCATGGTTTTCCCCTTGCTCTTCCTCTGAAAAGTCGATGGCACCAGTGGAAAATGGCAACCTTGTCCCCAGCACTTTAGAAACGTAATTTCCCCTAGATCTTAATAATATCCCCCCCCTAAAAGCTTATCCACAATAGGGTTCACATGCACCTCTACCCTGTCTAGGGTCTCAGTTCAACACAGTAGGTGCCTAACTTTAAGCAGGTAAGTCATCCTATAGGCATACACTTAAATACCTTGCTGTATTAGTGCCTGTGTATAGTAATGTAGCAGCAGCACTGTGGTGCCTTTAATGACTTAGCTTTGCACCAATACTAAATGCATGGCCAGGAGCTGCCATAAGGTACCAGAAGCCGCCCCTCCCAGGGGGTGGGAGGGAGCTGTTGTCTTCTGGTATTGGGCTAGCGCTGGGAGCCATATGGCCAAAAGCTGCTCGTCTGAAGCCAGGATTACAACTGCAGGAGGTCACTGCTCCGAGGAGCCTTTTGATTTAGACAAAAGGTTTGCGGTTCACCTCGAGAGCTTTCCTTTTGGTTGAATAGCAGCCTATTTGGCTGTCAGTCGTTCCCCTTTCCGTTGGTATCAGGATTCCCTGGGGTTCAATCACCGGCGTCCATCTGACATAATTGCAGAAGATTGGGTTTTGTTCGTGTCCTCTGGGGAGCGGGAGAGCAACGGAGCTGAGAGATAAAATTGCGTTGATGCAAATCGGTCAGCACAGGTGGGTCTAGGTCAGGGCAACGTGTAGCGCTTTTTGGTTGCAGACAAAGTGCCCTTTCTTCCTCCGCTCGGCTTCAGAACTTGTGGGGTATTTGCATTGTTTGCAGGGAAAAGTTTCCTTGGGGGAAAAAGTGGACAAGAAAATTAGCACTGATGAGAAGCACTGGCCAGGCAGCCCTGGGGACTGCAGAGCCATAGAACGGGTCCAGCACAGGCAGCACCGATTAAAGCTTCCCCTACCTTGCTCCTTGATCGTTCGTGCATTGGACTGGGTGACCCTTGAGGTCCCCTCCAACCATGATTCAGTGCATCTGTGCCTCCCCATGGAGCTGAGAATATCCTTATGTGGGCAAGAGGATAGTTACTTATGGATCAGGGCTACTGTGAGCTGGGGTAAGAGCAGTAAAATCAGTGGGACAGGTGAGAAGCAGGCCTGTGCCTTGTGGCCTCTGCTTAGAGTGGACCGCTTCCTAAGGAAGTCTTCAGTGATGTGGCCCACAGGGAACAGGCTGGGTACCCTTTGCAGTGGCACCCAAGTAGCTATCCAGCTGCTACCACCCCAGGCCGCAAGTCACTGAAATGCAGCAAGCGACCTGGAGAACAAGAGCAACATCTGACCGCCAGCCCCTCCAGTTCTCTTCTGAGAGCAAAGCTTCCAGACCCCACATGTCTCTGTGCCCTTCTCTTCGTTTTTGGTTTCGTTATGGGAAATAAATTGGTGCCTGTGACCGTTTTCCTCCACCCTTCTGCGTCGATAGGGAAGAGAGAAATAAAATGACACTAAATGGGCGCTGCCCATCTGCTTCTGAGCGCGCTGCTCTGGTTCCCTGCTTTACATGCGTTTTCTGTGCATTGCAGGTTAACCTGAATGATTCTCACAATCAGATGGTCGTGCACTGGGCAGGAGAAAAGAGCAACGTGATCGTGGCCTTGGCTAGAGACAGCCTGGCGATACCAAGTCTCCAGAACAGCGATGTAAGTATGCAGCTTCCCGTTGTTACAGAGACAGCCTTGGAAATGGCGTTGTGTGCAGTGATACGTTTGTAGTTGTTCTCCCGAAAGGTGACAGTCTGCCTTTGTGTTATATATTTGAGAGCCTGGCCTCTTGGTCTGAACTTCAGATAGAAACCACTTAGACTTCCTTCCCCATGGGCTCCAATCCAGTTAGGGCTGCCTAGGGCCATTATCTTGCTGAAACAGATAAATTGAATCCTAGTTATCTCTGCACAGTGTTGCTTATAAATCTCTTTTATGAGGGGTCATTATCTTCTGCAGGATGAGCTGCTTCCATGTATGTAACAGGAAGCTTTATTTGGAGAGTGTCTTTGCTGCCTCCGTCTTGCGGGAGGATGATCTGTCTCCCATTGACATACCGCAGTTCTGCTTCAAAAATCAGTGGATCTTTTCCAGCTCTGCAAAGAGCTCGTGTCTCCGCGCTGGCTTCTGTTTGCAGATCCCTCTGTCTATGTGTGAGACCTGTTGTCTCGTCCCACTTATGGAATACCCTTCAGGGGAGTCCTGGTGGTCACGCCACACAGAAGAAAAGCTGGCAAGTTAGTGCAGAAACATGTGGCTCAATATGAGCCAACTATGGTTTAAAGGATACTCATTCCTCCTATCCCCGTTCTGAAGGATGCAGATTGTGGCCTTCTTGTCCACTGAGCGACAGTGTGACTGGTAGCACATGCTTCCCCACCTGACTGGCCTATACCAGTGTGTCTCCACATAAGGTGTTCATTCTTCCTGCCCCATTAGATATGGGGTATTTCATGCTGAGCCTGCTCGCCAAAGGGAAGATAGCTATGGCTGTTATCAGAAGGTGGAGGCTTGCCCAAAGGGAACTGTAGCGAGACACTTCCCAGCGTGCACTTCACATCCATCCAACAGGAAGTTCAAGGAGATCGCTCTAGGTTGGGACCAGGTCAGACTTCATTCACACCGGGCAGCGGGTAACTTTACACATAAAAATCACCATTTACCCACTGCGGGGTTGGGGCCAGGCTGCTCAATGCCCTGCCCAGGCTTCTGTGCAGAGGTGCTGGACACCACTGCCAGCAGAAGAGTAGCTTGCACGCTCAGTTTGACATAGCACATCCAGCTGCAAAGTGCCAGGCAAAGGTGAGGTATAACTCCGTTAGCCTGAAGGACAAATACCACATTTACTGTGATACATTCAACTAAATGATGAGTCCCCTGTCTAGAGGAAAAAGGTCTTTATCCTATTCCCAGTCTCCCAAATTAGCTATTCCTCATACCAGGACAAGCATAAGGACATACTTTTAAGCATTCTGGGAGCAGGATTGCTTTTTTTGTTGTTGTTTTGTCCTACAATGCCTAGCACAGTGAGAGCCTGATCCAGTGCTAGGGTTCCTAGGCACTAGGAATAATAATAATTATAATAATAATACATGCCTTGGTTTTAACTGGAGAAAGGAAGAGAAGAGCTGCTTGCCTTTTCTTTTCCAGCTGGCTGCAAGCTGTAGCAGTAGCTTGCTTAGAAGGAGACTTAGCTTTGCTTTTCTAGCATTTTGTCTGAGGCTTTATAGACTTGTCATTTCGTTCTCTGCCTCCGTTTAAAGCATCTCTCAGTCTTTCCCTTAGCATGGTGTCACCCTGTCTTCTGCCTCTGCTTTTCAACGTCGTTACGGCCTGTGTAAGGAAGTGTGGCCTCAGCTCCTCCTGCGTCCTGTGTTTTATAGCCTCTTCTGTGTGCATTTTTTTCCAGGGTTGTATAAAATGTTATGAAACCAATAAACAAGAGAGAGAGGCCGGGAGACTGCCAGGTTGGAAACAAAAGCCTTTGTGCTCATAATCTCGGGATTCTTTCCTTTGCAGGTTTATGTGTCTTACGACTATGGGAAGACATTTAAAAAAATATCAGAGAAATTCAGCTTTGGTGCAGGGAATACCAGCAAGGTGGCGATTGCTCAGTTCTACCACAGCCCCGCTGACAACAAAAGGGTAAGGAGTGAACACGTTTACGTCTATATACCTGGCTTATTCTACATGCAAAAAAATATATGGCTTTCATTATCATGGTTCAGTTGAAGTGGTACAACCCTTCGCAGCCTGTATGCAATTCGACTGGGATAGCAGTGTGTGTACCAGGATAGTTATTCTTGTCCTTATGGGGATTGGTGTGTAAAGACCCCATGATAGCAGCTTAACTATGTCCATGCTAGGTTGCACTGATAAAACTGTGTGTAAAAACATCTCCCCACCATCCAACGTAGTTCACAGGCGCAGAATTTGGGTGTAAACCAGACATAAATAAAACCTATCTCGGCTCCTGTTAAGCCCCTTAACCACTCCCCCGCCAGCCCTGCTGCCCGTAGTCAATCTTGTCAGTTTGTGTAAAATATTCCTCTCATTTTATCTCTTTCCTGGCCTCTGTCCATCCTGTCTGTGAGCTGAAAAAGGGGAACCTTCCCTATGTGTCTGGAAAGCACTCTATGGATAATAAATAAGAGTAAATGAGTGTCTGTCTTATCATAATGCTCTTTATTGTCTAAAAAAAAAAAAGGTTTGCTCAGTGTTGCAAAAAACTTCTTGAAGCTTTACAGCAAAAGACATTTATCTCTTGGGGGTTATAAATTACTTTTGATCAAGAAAATTGTCGAAAAAGGTTTCCAGGAGAAATGCACAGGCAATTATTTTTTGTTTCTCCTGCAGGAGAACCTACAATGCCTAGATGTCTTGGATATTGTTATGTGCCTTTGGCATGGGTTTTAAGTGCAAGTAAAGGGGCAAGTATGAGAAGAGCCAAGGCAGACAGGTAACAGGTACCTCTGTCAGGTTTAGATTCTCCGACTAGTAGAGCATCCAAGACCATGGAGCTTAAATGCATCCATGGGAGGGAAGGGAGCCATCCTGGTTTTTCCTAATATCAATGTGAACCCATTTATATTCAAACTCCTCTTTGTGGCTCCCAGCATTGAAATGGGTTCCTAGTTAGTTGTCAGCAGCAAAGCTTTGGATGGGGGAAGCCGTACTGACTGTCTCATCCTTGCCGTTACGTGAACTTCCCCGTGAAGTAAACCTGTATTAAGGTGGGAAATTGCCCTGTTAGGTTAGTGCGTGCTCTGTGGGTCCCAGCAACTCCAAACCGAGTTTGCACGTCGGAAAATGTGCCATTTTCTAATTCCAACCTTGGAAACGTACCTTGAGATCAGTAAGGCAGGTTGGACTCTTTTCAGCTCATGCAGTGTCACGTTAACACTTCTTTAACACAGCTGGACCCAAACACGGGAGCGGGGTGCCAGAGAATCACGACGAGAATCCTTAAGTGCTGCCTTCTGTTGCATCTGCCTTCAGATGCGTCCATCTGACATTAACTGAGGGTAGAAGATGGCCTTGCATTTGAAACCTAATTAAGAAACCTGCTGGGAGACAGGACAGACTCCAGCTCTCTCCTAAAGTTTCAGCTTCGCCATGGTTATAGGTTTAAATGGTTCTGTCTTTCTGTCCCTCTCACAAAACGGGGCTGCCAGTAGCATATTACATGCTTGTCCTCTGGTTAGATCCTGCGATATTGCTTCTTTGTTTTACTCTGGGAGTGCCTTTAGGGCAAGTTATTCATTTTGCAAATCACAGACGGCATAGCTCCCTTGCAAGTGAGGGAGAAGGCTGGTTTTCCACATGTGCTGATTTTGTCTTCCAGTCTCCATTGCCAGCGTCTTTCTCCTTCCAGCCCAGTACATCAGGTTCTGCTCGTCATTATGATTGTCTGACCATGGTTTTGTGTCTTACTCCCTTTTCCCCTTCCCTTCTCCAGTACATCTTTGTGGATGTCTTCATCCAGTACCTCTGGATCACGACTGATTTCTGCAACAGTACTCAGGGCTTCTCCATTCCCTTCAGAGCAGCAGATCTTCTCTTGCACAGCAGGAACCCCAACCTGGTTTTGGGCTTTGATAGCTCTCATCCTAACAAACAGGTGAGAAGCTGTTGCCAGACAGGTGTGCCAAGCCATACCGCTTCTGCTGTCTGACTGAGTGCCTCAAATGTTACATACTTGTTGACTGCTTGCTGTGAGATGTGCTCAGTACCCATTGCACTGTATCTACTTCCTTCGTCTACAGCTATCAAGATGTGCGCCACCTGCACCATCCTTCCCTGCAGGCAGGCACGCATCCATCATTTTTCTAATAATTTTTGTGGCATCGAAGGTCTATGGTTACTCTGGTATTGATTAAACAATAAGATCTCCCCTTTCCCTAGCCAGGAGAGGTAGGTGCAGTTCTCTGGAACCCATCCCTTACTGTCTTGCAAACATTCATGACCTGAGTCTGGGAGATTGGTAAATACGAATATCCCCATTTCGCGGAGGGAGAAAGACAGAGGCCCATAAAGAGGTTAATAGTTTCACTCAAGAAGACACAGCAGTTCAGGGACAGAGCCAGGGCATGAGCCCAGGCGTGCTCATTGTCTGGCCTTTTCTATAGCTACTGGACAGCATTCCTTCTCCGGTCCTGCCTATCCGGTTTCACGTAAGAAAGACCGAGGGCAGAGGGGGATTGGCTACAACTCACCTGAAGGACGGCTTGTGCGTGTCCCATTTCCTTCAGGCACCAGAATGATCTGTAATCTATGTGCTGAGACTTAGCAGGGAGGGTTGGCACTCAGAAACACCAGTCTGTCCCATGCTCTGTAGGCCTTACCCTTAGCAGTGGCCGTGAGGTTTATCTTGGAAGGTCACGTACCAGTATCAAATAGCTTTGTGTTTTGCTGTCTCCCTGGCCATAACTGTGCAATGGTTTCTGCACCCTGGACGAGAGCGTGCATGTGCATGATTCACCGTTACGCAGCCCCAATTAGCCAGAACATCCCCCTTTTAAATATTTAAATCTGTTTGCTCTCTCAGGCAGCCAGGAGGGAAGATGTTTTATTTTTACAGATGGTTCCCCCCTGTCCTCCCCTCCCTTTGCGTCCTATAATCCTCTGAGACTGCATCAATAGTAACTCACAGCAGAAGGCTGCCAGCAAAGGCAGGAATGACCTTTGGATCATTTAACATGGGTTTGTGGCTTTGCATTTGGCCTTGCTGTGCAGATTGCTTTTGGCTGCAGGTAGAGGAGAATGCTTTTATACAACTCTGCAGCTGCAGCATTTAACGTTTGACATGTATTTTTAAGCTAGAGCCCCACCCCAAATGCATAAATTACAAGTAAGTAAAGACATGCATCTGCAAAGTACATAAATAACCAGTGCTGTTTTACAGTCTAATCAGTGAGCTACCACAGGCTGGAGTATTTGCTATACTCTCTGAGAGACGCAGTGTGAAGGGCATAGACCAGGCATGGCATTAAGAGGAAAGAACTGAATTTTATATCACTTTTGTGCTGTCCTGAGCACCTTTGCTCCTGCTGCTTTGGGGCAAAGTGACTCCTGGCTTAATTCAGAGCTGCCCCAAAGGCTGCTTTGGTTTAGGGGCACTTTCTCAGGTCTATCTCAGGGCTGCATTGCAGATCACAGCCATATACTGCTGAATCGTATGACTTTTGCTGCTTCTGTGCTTGACATGTCTCCTTCTTCCCCTGACATTCAGCACCTACCGGGTTTTGCATATGTCAGCCTTACGCTGCTTCTGCGCTGGTTGGTTCTCCCCTGTCCTTTGCCATTCACTTGCATCCCTTACATCTCATTGGAGAGACCTATGTGGTTTCGAATTAGCTCCTGTGTTTCTCCTGCTTTTGCTTGCTTTTGGTGCCAGGCTAGGTGATAATGCAGACAGAGCTGATTGAGGGGCTAGATCAGTCGGCTGGGAGTCAGAACCTCTGGGGTCCTCTTCCTTGTTTTGCAGCTGACTCGCTGCTTGACTTTGGGAGCTCAGACAGGGATAATACTTCCCTTCTCTGCAAGGCCTTAAATTAAGCTTTGCTGAAGTGTTGCGATACCTGCAGTAGACAGGAGCCAGGGAAGAAAAGGTGAGCCTGACCATGATTATTGAAGGATTAAACACTTCTATTTCTGAAATGGAAAAAAACCCAAGGCTACGGCCCAGGTATCTTTCCTTGCAAGAACAATCAGACATACCCGGTAAGCTTGGGCTGAGAGCGGGCAGTAGCCAGTCCATAATCACCGAACAGTGCACTGTTATAGCCATGTACCACTCATTCAGAGCCAAAGAGCTTAATTCTCCGCTCTCTGTGCACCTAACGATGTTGCTAATGGGCACCAGTGATGCATTTATAAACTGTGCTTGATCTTATGATCACTAAACTTTTTCAAGCCAGCTGAATCTTGGAGCTGAAATGTCGCCAGCCTCTTGTACATCCTAGGCGAAGGCATGCAATTATGAAAATGTAAGTGCCAATGTGATTCTGGGATTTGTAACAGAAATAGAGAGCAGCGCTTCCTCCTAGCCCAGATGCTTTACTCATAGTATTACCCTTCCATGTATCAGGAGAGATTATTCCTAATTCTGGCTCAGTGCCCACAACGGCAGGGATGCAGGCAGGAACACACGATCGTTTTAGGGTGGGACTAAGAGACAGCGTAGCCATTTGATTTGGCAGGTGACTCTTGTACATACCCTGCACCACCAAGCCAGTGGAGGATTTCTGCTTATGGCAGCAAGTGGATGCTGGGAAGATGGGTTTGTGGCACCTGGGGTTTGCCTACACAGCTTGTGCACCACACCTGGGACTGTCCCAGGAAGCGTGCACATGCTTCGCCCTGCACCCTGTTTACCTGAGCCCCAAAATTAGGCTTAGCATGGTCTTGAATGGCTCTTTGGCTCTGCATTGGGCATGCTTCTTGCCATGGTCTCAGGGGGCCACTCGCAGCCAGCTGCACTACCTAATTTCCTGGCTGCGGTGTGCAGTCAGCTTGGCCAGTGGGAGGGGCGTGCTCTTGGCAGCAGATCCAGGTGCAGCAGGGAGGCAGGGCAGACACGTCCTTCAAGCCCGATTACAGGCCCACGCCTCAACCATGTTCATAGCTTGCAGTTTGACCACGGGGCTGGTGGATTTCCAGCATTTAACCCTTCAGTTTGACACGTTTTGGAAATGAGAGCTGCAATGTGTGAGACTCACTTGTATCTCTGACATTTTGTATTGCAGCTTTGGAAATCAGATGATTTTGGTCAGACCTGGATAATGATTCAGGAGCATGTGAAATCTTTCTCTTGGTATGTACTGCACCTCTGTCATGCCGGCACATTTTGTTCTTCCTCTCTCTTCTCACTTCTCTTCCATCCTTTGCCAAGGACTTGAGCACAGATGTGGGCAAATATCAAGGTATAAAAGCTGTGCTGTAACATTCCCTCCTAAAGTTAGGTCTGTAGCAAATGGATCTCACAGACCATAGCTGTTAAATAGGAACAGCTGATCACAGGGGCTTGGTGCAGAAGTGTGTCGGCAGAAAGCTACCCGTACTTTGAGCTTCTTTACCTCGATGCATACAGTGCTGGGGTCCTGACAGCTGTCACCAGCCTAAACAGTGTGAAGCTGAATCAGTGTTAGCAGATCAGCTAAGGCAAAATATGAGAGTGGCAAATACTTTTAATTGGTATGTGTGTTGTTTGCGCCCTCTGTGATTGTTTTGTACTCTGGAGTTGGGGGGCACTGCACCACTTCTCAAACTTACTGTTCAGTAAGATTTCATAGTGATTTTATACACAGATAAGGTGTATTGGCCAAAACAGAACATTTTTGGGAGGTCTCTAAACTTGCTGTCTGATTTCTGCTTTTTTTCACTTTCTGTCTTAAGTGATCATTTAGTCTTGATGTGCAATATTAAACAGCTTCTGCAGAACATCGGTATCAGGATTTTCTGTGGGGATCTCAGGGTGGAGTTACTTTAAATTTTAAAAGGTCTTTCATTCAAAGACCCCGATTTTGCCTCTATTGAAGTTGGTGCTCAAACTCCCGTTGACATCAGTGGTACCGAATTATGCTGCATTGAACAGAAAAAAGGCCCTTGAGGTCCAATGTGCATCCATGTCATGATCTCAGTTGGGAGTGAACTCTGCACCAGACCCAGGCCTTTCTTCTTCTCACCGTGAGATAGGCCAAAGCCCCCGGGTTCATCGTGTACCATCATGATGTTCAAAACTCCAGTCCAGATTGTGGAGTTTGAGCCCATCTCTTGTTAAATGACTTTGTTTGAAATGACTGGTGCAATCTGAATAGCTAAGTGAGCTGAAACACTGACATACTTTTTTTCCTCCCCACCCCAAGGGGCGTTGAGCCATATGATAAGCCAAATACAGTTTACATAGAACGGCACGAACCTTCGGGGTCTTCAACTATCATTCGCAGCACAGATTTCTTTCAAACCAGGGAAAATAAAGAAATCATTCTGGAAGAAGTGGATGACTTCCAGTTCAGGGACAAGTATCTCTTTGCCACAAAGACAGTGGTAAGTAACATGTGAGAAAGTCACCATATGGGTCAAAAGCTTATACTTCAAGTGCTTGCTCTAGAAGTCTTTAAAGTCAATGGAAAAGACTTCAGGTGACTTCAGCAGTACAACAATGGACAATACTTAGTCAAGCTTCATCAGTGATGTAACGACGACAAGGGAATGTTCTTGGACCCGAAGGCAAAACATTTAATGTTTCATCAGCCTATTGACAGACTCAGAAAGAAGAGTGAGCTGGAGTTAGTGGTCTTGGCTTAATGCCGTTTAGGGCCTGACCATATCAATGCTAACAAGAGGGTTTTAAATACAACCCCCCGCAAAAAACAGTAGGTTAATACATGAGTACTATGGACATGCCAGCCGGGACCTTTGCTCAGTGCTGGGACTTGGAGTGAGAAGTCTGCAAAGTTGAAATGGTGTGTCAGCTAAATCCAGATATTTGCAGACTTGACATTTACTTGGTCACAAAAGCATCACCGTGATTTGTGGACAAACAAACTGTTTTGATAGACCATTCTCTATTTGGTGCAGTTGGCTTGACACCTTAGCTTAGCACAGGTGAGCTAGAGGGGCTGGATGGCTCCTGCGGTGGGATGCTACCACGTCTGCTGCACAAGCCAACAGTAACCCTCCTCCTTACCTCCTTTTGGAGGTGTGGTGTCTCGCTACCGCTCCTAAGGTGTAAGTTTGAGCCTTCTTTGGATTCATGCTGATGCCTGCTCCTAGCTGACATAGCTGTAAATGGGAGCCTGGGCTTTTGGGCTGGGAGGTCAGCTAGAAGTGAGTGCAGCTCCATCTCTCCCCTGTGTGTTGCCAGGTGTGCTAGTCTGACAGGCCTTCCAGGCTCAGGAGAACCATAATTAACTTAACTGACCTCTTCACAGTGCAGGGCTGAAATGAGATCGGATGGGAACAGTGGGATTTTCCTACACTGATTTGATTTAAGCAAGCCAGGCAGAAACGGGTCAGTCTCTGAAGTCCCAGAGCTCTGGGAGAAGAGCCCAGCTGCCAGCCAGCCAGCCAAAGGACAGAAGTTAACTTCAGTTGGCCTGGTGCTGAGGGAAGATGATGCCTATTTGCAATAGTTCAGTTCATAAATCATAAAAATGAAGGTTGGAAGGGACTTCAGGAGGTCACACCTAGTCCAACCCCTTGCTCGAAGCAGGACCAGCCCCAAATAGATCATTAGGAGGATACTTGTCAACTTGAACTTTTCTTTCCTTTAAAGAGGACAAACCTGCAATTTTTGTAGCATCCCCCCTCTCACCAAGGCACTTTTAACAAGCAAAGCAGCTCACAGTCACATTGTAGTGGTTCCTTCCCCAAAACTGCTTCCTGTGTGAATGCCACAGCGGTGAGTACTAGGCATCTTTACTGCTGACACCCTCACAATGCCGTTAACAGGTGCAGTCATGTCTAAAGCAAACAGGAAAATTGTTTGAAGGACTGTTTTGATTGCTAAAAAATACCTTGTGCAAGAATGGAAATCCACAGCATTTTTGGGTATGTAGGCCTGGCATTTGGACTTGATATGAAGCCCATATTGGGATCAAGCCCACAATGAGTTGAGAGAATCAGAATACTCTGTCTGGTTTTTTTATTGGCATAATGAAAAGCATAGTGACTGCATACTGCGTTATGGAGAAATAATCCAACAGGAGGACTCCAATTTGCTTTCCAGTTCTCCTGTGAGATCCAGTATTTGTCCAGTACATTCTCTAGCGGTGATTCTTGTACATCATCTCTGAATCTGTAGTGTCTGAGCACCTTGTCATCTTCAAGCCGTTTGCTCTCATAACACTGGTGCATGGGAAGGCGATGGTTTCTAGCCCTCTTGGCCACACAGTTATAACAGTCTTTAGACTCATGAGCAAATAGGAAAATGTGTTTCTTTTTTTAACGTGAGCCAAAATATTGAAATTGGAACCGTGAAGGTTGCAGTTTTGCTGGTCTGATGCATCCAAAATTCACGAGGCAGGTTCCAAAAGTTTTGAGATTTTAAAAAATGCAGTAGGACTTGGGATTCGTTCGATTTATTTTTTGATTTTTGAGGGGAGTTGGTGACACTGAGCTAAGCATGTAAATCCATGCTTATGTGCTTCTCTTACGGAGGTACAAAGCACCCTTGACTACTGTTAAATCCAGTGGCCACCTGTTTTGAAGCCTAAATATAGACGGAGGTGTCTGACATCGGTGTGCTGTATTCCGACATCCTGACTGTGATTTTTCTTAACTAGATGCCTGTCTCTGTTAAACTTATCCCAAAAAGGCAAATATCTAAATTAAAGCATAGCTAATGTGCAAAAGGAGAAGTATGGAAAAAGAATCACATTAATGTCTGCCTGTATGGGGGGTGATGAGAGGTGAACATTAGTATGTTGGCCAACACAGTTGATCAGCGGAGAGTTGGGAGATCTCCAGATTGCAAAATAGCGATAAGGACAGTGACATGTTGACTCCAGACTTGACATTAAATATTTAAAGGGACCACAGCTTTCATTCCCTTAAAGGACAGGGAAATTCAAAACAGGTTTTGAGTTAGATCTACCTGGTGTATGCATCTAAGGCCCCCCCATCTTCTTGGTAAATCCTGACTTTTTGTGGGGCAAGCAGAGAAGTATATTGTTGCCAGTTTTCTATGTTAGCAATAAAGACTCCCACATATGCTAGGGTGAGGGCATAGGGGTTTCACGTTTCACATTCGCAGAGAACGGTGTTAAGCCATAACTGTGTTTTTTTAGAGTCCATTTTGTTGGAAGTCCCGTCAACTTATTACATTGAGCAGGTGTTTGCCTACTTTACTACCATGCTTTTTGTTAAGTTTCATCTGTTCAGTTTTTAATCTGTATTACAGACAATTATGAATTTAGACATAAAAGAGAGTCCTGACATGTTCCTCCCTGCCCTTCCTCCCAGCATTTATTGGGTGGCCAGCAGCAGCCTTCAGTTCAGCTCTGGGTTTCCTTCAACCGCAAGCCAATGCAAGCTGCACAGTTTGTAACCAGGCATCCGATTAAGGTAAATGGGAACTCTTTATTCATCCTTCCCCCTTAGATATCTAAGGGATTGCAACAGCATTTCTGCTTCGACCTAAACACTGCAGTAGTTAGACTGGTAGTAAAATCTGTTCTGAACAGTTTGCCCCTTTCTCATGTTTGGAACGAAGACAAGCTGATAGCAATGATGTCCATTGAGAAAAACAGGATTGCAGACCAGAATCAAATCACTTGTGCCCATGAGTCCTTGCAAAATCAGGCCCTTTTTTAGTTCTAAGTAGCAACGTTTTGATGGGATTTTTATTAGGCACAATTTTTACCTGGTTTTAAATTAGCGTGAACCTGCAAGGCTCTGTCTCTTGGATTCAGGATTGTGAGAGCATTGCTGCGCATCCCAAGAAATTGGTTTCCACATGCGGGGAACACAAGATTATTTGCATTGCACTTAAAAGCCTCGATTGCAGCTAGCCAAGTGTGGATGTAAGAGTCTTCTCTTCCCAGATGCAAGCACTTAGCATAATAGTCCTTGCAATTGCAGGAACAGGAAAAGTGTCCTCTGCCAGTACCAGCCTGGATTCCAGCCTCCCCGCAGGAGATGGTGGTCGGTTAGGACTGTGCTGCATCCACCTTGTTTGCTAGCTTATGGCAGGGGGTGGCAGCATAGTGGGAGAGCTGACATGCTGCTGGCTGTGGCAGTGTGCATGGTCTCCCCTCCTGCTGGGGAGCGATTGGGCCCGCTGTGGCATCCTGCTTCCAAGATCTTCCCTTTGGGTAGAGCAGAGCTGTGCCACACTGAAACTTCAGTCACTCCCTAGAGCTCACTGCTGCAGCAGCAAAAGGAAAAGCACAAGCTAGACTGTGCTGTTAAAGAACTAGCCCTGTCTTCAGAGAGCTTGGGGATATTATCCTACTAAATCCAGCCTCCAGCCATACCACTGCTTCCCAAAGCTGGAGCGAGTACAAGAGAGCTGGGGTGCCTTCGTATTTTGGTGAGAACTAGGTATACACTCAACACTTGGCAAACATGTTTACTGCCTTTAGGAGGTCACAGTCTCACACCGATCCAGGCAGAGGCAGGGCTCGGTGGGTTGGAGAGAGCTGGATGAGTTCTCCCATTGTTGCAGCGCTAATCTTTTTTTGGCCTGCTCCGCTGAGGAGCAGCTCTTTGAGGGCGGATTTGGAGGCAAAACTCACTTGCGCAAAAAGCAGAGGTTCGGCATTCATCTGCCAAGTGGAGAAGCTGAACATGGGCGGAGGGAGGATTGGCTTCCAGGCGTCTGAGAGGAAATGACAAATGCTTGAGACGTGGGGTAAAAACACAGAGATTTAAAAAGAAAAAAAGGTGGCGGGGGGGGGGGGATGAGAACGGTGCCATCAGCTAAACGCATGTCATTTGTGTTGTTGGCGTCCCTAAGGAGTACTACATTGCCGACGCATCCGAGGACCAGGTGTTTGTGTGCGTCAGCCACAGTAACAACCGCACCAACCTGTACATCTCAGAAGCAGAAGGACTGAGGTTTTCACTGTCTTTAGAGAACGTGCTGTACTATAGCCCCGGAGGAGCAGGCAGCGATACCCTGGTCAGGTAAGGACAGGCTGGCTAATGACAGCAGGCTCAGCGGCTTGGAGCATCTCCTGTGGGTTACTCTGGGCATTTCATGGCAAGGTGGCTGTACAGAGGGGAAACCCAATGATACCAACTCATAGACATTTATACAAAGCTTCAGCTCATGTTGCAAACGTATTAAACTCCACAGTGCCCTGGAGTAGGTGAGCATTAACCCCATTTTGCAGGTGAGGGAGAGTTGTTTAGTGATTCATTTTAGCTCGCAGAGCCAGTCAGTAGAGGAGCTGGGGTTAGGATTCAGGAGTTCCTGGCTCGCAAGCCGAAACCGTGCCCCTGCATGCATCTCTGTTGATATCAAAGGGGGAAAGCAAAATGTGCGAGCGGAGGATTAGTACGACTGCCTCTGAGGAGTCGACACAATGAAGAACATGATGGAGCTGGGTGCTCGATTGTCAAACATAGCTATCCCCTCTCATCAGATGCTTCAAAGGTACATGACCACATTGGCAGCCATCTCTCCAGTGTGTTGTCTTCCATGCTGCATTTGATTGGGGCGTTTTCGTGGGCAGACAGTGATCCTGGATTTTAAAAGTACCTCCCTGGTGCTCTACGGCAGTTAAAAGCAGATGTCACACGCTTGCATTTCTTGGCAGGTATTTTGCCAACGAGCCTTTTGCAGACTTCCACCGAGTTGAGGGTGTGAGGGGCGTGTACATCACCACGCTGATAAACGGCTCCTTCAGCGAAGAGAACATGCGGTCCGTCATCACCTTTGACAAAGGGGGGACCTGGGAGTTCCTGCAGGCTCCAGCATACACGCGCTATGGAGAAAAGATAAACTGCGAGGTAACCAGCAAGCAGAACTGGGTCATTCGACCCCAGCTGTCTTTCCTGCCCAAGTGCAGCGGGGTTGGACCTGATGATCTTATGAGGGCCCTTTCGGCCCCTGACATCTATGAGTCTGGGAGCGGCATAACCTCTTGTTCCCTGCCTCGGGAATTTCTAGGGTCAGGCAGGATCACCATGAAACCCTGACCAGTTTTATTACAGAGACTGAACCGTTGTCAGTCCCTACAGGGCTGTCCGCGGCTGAGCTCTGATTGTAAAATGGAGCTTTTAAGCAGAGAGGGTGGAGACCAGGGTGGAGCAGCCTACAATAGCAAAAGTCACGTGGGAGTTTGGGAGCTGAGACCTCAGTTCGATGTATTTGCAGGAAAGCATCAGTTCGGTGTCCTTTAGGACCCTACTGAAAGGTTGGGTAAGTGCTGAGATGAAAGCTCATCCATTACTTCCCTAGCCAGCATGTTTCAGTACATTGTTGGCCAAGCTCTTCTCTTTCCACTGTAAAGAGCATGAGTGCCAGCTGCAGAAAAGGCCATGAAAGGAGTGTGAGGATGGACCGGTTTAAAGACATTTCAGGTGAACTCCTGGCCCCACTGAAATCAGTGACCAAACTCCTCCTGACTTCAGTAGGGAACCTGAATGCAGGGCTGCCTTCCGCAGGGATATGTCGAATGGAGGAAGAGCATGTGAAGAGCATCCTGTCCCTATCTCTGTGCTATCTTGGTCCCCTACTGATGTCACTGTCAGTTTTAGCCACCCAAATGAGGATGAGGTATTCACCTGCACCAGCAGCACACAGCAGAGAGGAGTGGGTGCTGAAGCATAGCAGACCAGACATGGTACTTGGATCTCTTGTGTCCTAGTCCACCGCAAAGCCCCAGAGTCTCTTGCTGCAGGGACCCACGCGTCCCAGTTCTCCCAGTGGAGAGGAAGCACAGTCCAGTAACGAAAGTCAGAGTCTTGCTGGGTGCTCTTGGGCAAGTCACTTCCTCTCTCCAGGCTTCAGGTTCTTCCTCTTTGTAAAAAGAGGATAATTCATCCCAGCATGGGTTTTTACACATGCTCATGCTCATATTTTCGGAGCGTCTCGCAGCAGCCCATTAAGCAGTGTAACCAACATCTGCCATATGTTTATTCTCTCATCCTCCTCAGAGAAGGAGAAATGTGTTCAGTGGAGGGCTTTTATGGAGTTTCTTGTTGAAATAATACTTGCATGCACACATTTGAGCTGTGATAAGGTTAAAAGAAATGTGACTTGCACTTGCAAAGCAAGGTGATACGGTGTATTATGGCCCTTAGTTCTGGAGAGGGGTGGTTCCAGGGTCTCAGGACAGCCCTTGAGGACGCTGTCTTCTGCCTGAACAAGCATTGTCTGTATTGCAGGGAGTTGCACTGGGTTAGAGGAGTGGAGCTGTCTGCCAGTGCCTTCACCTTAGGGTTGTAGGTGGTCATTGAGACCCCCTGCGTCCAGTCCATTGAGAGGCGTGGAGATAAAGCTTGCAGCCTTAAATTTGACTAGATATTGTCTGGAAAGCCAGGGCAGGGCATAGAGCACAGGTTTGCATGTATGGGGAGCCAGTTTTGCTGAGGCAGCGTGCGATAGTGTTGGGTACCAGCTGGAATTGTAAGTTTTGCTGGTGTACGTTGCCTGAAGTGCTAGCCAAGAAGTGACAAAGGCATGAATGTTTTCTTCCCTCCTGGGGTCGTAGGCACCGTGGATTCACTAATGTTTTGTGGCATGTCAAAAGCCTTTCATAATCGCAACTGTGTTTTGCTCTTCCAGTTTTCCCAGGGCTGCTCTCTTCACCTGGCCCAGAGACTGAGCCAGCTGCTTAACTTCCAGCTACGCAGAATGCCCATTCTCTCCAAAGAGTCTGCTCCAGGACTGATCATTGCTACAGGTATAGTCTTTTTAAGGGCCTGATCCAGTGAGGAGCTTTGTCTACTGACTAGAGGGTGCAAAGTATTTTTAAGAGGTGTTCAGCCCATACCTGTATTGAACATATTGGGTATATTAAAAATGCAATTAAAATGTGTGTTTTGCAGTCCCCTTTGCTCCGCTCACCTGATACTGTTATTACTGCGTATAAATTTGAGTGTATTAATGTTCAAAGTAGAAATACTTCACACTTTATTCTCGTCCTCCCTCCCTCTCGCAATCAACCCAAAGGTTTTTTAAAAGCTTATAGACACTAAGACTTGACTCGCGTATCACTTTATTATAGAAACCTCATTCTGTAGGATATTGGGAATGCAAAGAGTAGGTTTCATCTGATCATACTTCTTTTATACTTTTGTGTTTTTCCTGATTCTTTTTCAAACTTGCAATAATCCTATTCATTTTTTACTTAAAAGCACCTGATTAACAGTATGGAAACATAACTCTCCAACACTGGCAAATAAAAATAGTTTAATGGTGGTGGTTTCATTTCAAGTAACCCAGTTGGATATGTCAAGAAGAATTACGTTCCCATTCTCTTAGGCTCGGTTGGCAGGAACATGGCAAGCAAGACAAACGTCTATGTTTCAAGCAGTGCCGGAGCAAGATGGAGAGAGGTAGGGATGCTATTTTCATTAAACCAGCATGACAGCATAGCCAGAAAGGTATATCTTTGGGGTGAGGGGAAGCATAGCACTGGTATATAACTATTATACACGCTGTATTAAGTTTTAAAGGTGACCTGTACACACTGAATATGCTCACACACGTGCAGATTAGGGAGTTTAAGTTAAATACACCAAATACCCCAGAAACAAAGTTTAAAAGAGCTTTTAGCATATGACAAATGTTTCCAGGTTCCACTCCCTTACTCAGAAATCAATACCCATTCTGACAAACGCTGCTGTGTGAGCTAGTGTGGTCATCTCATTTCCACTGTAAAAGGGCTTGGAACAGTAAAAGCAAGAAAAGGGCCAGTTTTAAGTTCTTTACTGCAGAGTTCTCCAAAATGTTTGTCAAGTCTGCTCAACACGTGGGCGTAGCGTTGATATGCAGCGCCTTCATGTTTATTAAAGCAAAATACCCAAATGAAAGATTTGCAGATTGGAGCAATTGGTGGAACGGGAAACTGGCACATTGCTCGCTGCTGGCGATTGCTGTGGTTAAAACTTCAAAAGCAGCAGGGCACGGGCGGGTGCATTGAGACAAGAGGGTTGGAAAGGTTGGTTTTGTGGGTAAAGCATTGGGTTCAAACACAAGAGCACTGTGTTCATTTCCCAGCTGTACCACAGACTCTTGCAACACATCACTTAATCAGGAGAGATTACAACTTTGTCCGGTACCTGGCAAGCAACGGCGATGCCATTGCCTGTATTTTCTTTGCTCCTCTACACTGTAAGCCTCTTTGAGGGACAAACAGGGACTGTATGTCCCTGTTTGCCTGCACAGTGCCTTGCTCCGTTGAGCACAGCTATGTATTATTGTAGTACATAAATAAATACAATAATAATAGCACGGATTGGGATATCACTGAGCGAGTGTTGTCACTGGGGGAAGGGAGAGGGAGGGGGGCTTGGGGAAAGAGAATTAAATCAAAAGTTGGGGGGAGTAGTAGATAAGCTGGAGGACAGGATTCAGAGTGACCTCGACAAATTGGAGGATTGGGCCAAAAGAAATCTCGTGAGGTTCAACAAGGACAAGTGCAAAGTCCTGCACTTGTGCATGGGATTATTCCATCCTAAATGCAGGCTGGAGGCTGACTGGCTTGGCAGCAGCTCTGCAGAAAAGGACCTGGGGGTGACAGTGGACAGTAAGCTGAATATGAGCCAGCAGTGTGCCCGTGTTGCCAAGAAGGCTAACGGCATCCTGGGCTGCACTGGTAGGAGCGTTGCCAGGAGGTCAAGGGAATCGATTCTTCCCCTCTGTTCAGCACTGGCGAGGCCACATCTGGAGTCCTGTGTCCAGTTTTGGACCCCCCACTACAGAAAGGACGTGGACAAGTTGGAGAGAGTCCGGCAGAGGGCAACAAAAATGGTTAGGGGTCTGGGGGACGTGACTTGTGAGGGGAGGCTGAGGGAACTGGACTTATTTAGAAGAGAAGACCGAGGGGATTCAGAGCAGCCTTCAACTACCTGAAGGGAGGTTGCGAAGTGGATGGAGCAGGACTGTTCTCAGTGGGGGCAGACGACAGAACAAGGAGCAATGGGCTCAAGTTGCAGCAAAGGGAAGTTTAGGTTAGATATTAGGAAAAAAAATTCTTACTAGAAGGAAACTAAAACACTGGAACAGGCTACCCAGAGAGGTGGTGGACTCTCCATCCTCTGTGGTTTTTAAGACCCTGCTAGACAAAGCGTTGGCTGGGATGATCTAGTTAGGGATAGTCCTGCTTGGGGCAGGGGGTTGGACTAGATGTGACCTCCTGAGATCCCTTCCCACCCTCATTTTCTATGATTCGATGATTCTAAAATGTACATTCCTCTTATTCTCAGTGTCGTTTTGACCTGACTTATCGCAGACAGCTGACAGGCTGTGCTGGAACCGGTCAATTTAGCTATTTATTTAAGTATGGTATATTTGAGGGTTGTGGACAAATCTCAGACAAACCCCAGCATTTTCTGCCCACATGAGTGTCTGAAAGCCCTTTGGCATCTTCGATTGGAGTGGGACGTCGCTCTCCGTTGATGAGAGTTGGATGCTGCTCGCAAAGTGGGTGTCCTGGTCTGTGGCAGAGTTTGTGGTCTGCCTGAACAGTCTGCTGTTAGTGTAGTATGGGATTTCAACATCTGTAAGCTGTTTAAAATCCTGTGAATAAAACTGCCTCCTTTTCCTCCCAGTAAGTGGTGCATGGTTTGCTTAACATCTGGGCAGCTGGGACAGTGATGGGAACAGGCCGCCGGTTTCCTTGTTGCCAACATACCATCTTATCCAGAGGATGGCCGTCCTTGAGAGAGTCATCATATCAGGGAAGCAACTAGGGAGCTGGGTTTCTTTCCAAGGGAACACTGTGAAAAACCTAGAAGTGTTGATTATTTAAACCCCGCCCCCCCCGAGATAGGCACATACACTCTACATGCTGGGACTTCACATTGCACTCCTTGCAAATACACAAGACTAGACTGGGCACGGGAGGGAGCTGCACTTAACAGGACCCCGGCTTCTCAGTTATTCAGTGCAATTGTGCAACTCTTCCTCTTTCTGCACTGAGGTGATGCCAAGGACGGGAGGGGAGTAGAGGGGGGGCGGGGAATGACCGAGCATTTTAATTTTGTGTCTGCGTGACAGCAGTTCAGCTTCTGCCTCTCTGTTCTGGCAAGCAGCTGTGTGAAAGCAGGCTGGAAAGCTTACTGGTGTCTCCAGTCCTGATACTGTTTCCTAAAGAGGAAAACAAGCAAATATTCAGACAATGCCCCTTGCAAACAAGTCCCCGAGTGTGCTGGAGCATAGCGAAGGCACAGTTGAATACGCACTCGGTTTGTTTTCATACCAAACTGGCTTCAGCTCTCTGGATAGGAAGAGAAGATGTGTCTGTGGTTTTGGTCGGTAAATAGAGCTGTGTGGGTGTGAAATATGACAGTTCTTCTGTGGGTAGAAGTGTGAACGGTCCCTTGGGTCTTTTTTTGCATGTCCCAGCATTGCTTACATTTAAATTTTGATGAAATCTTGCAGGCTCAGAAAGAAACTCAGCTGAAATCTTTTTTGAAAATCAGCAAGTCTCTGCTTTCTGAGAGTTCGTATCTGCCAAACTGTCTAGGCTTTGGGGCTTGATTCTCCTTGTTTACAGCCAAGTAAATGAGAGGAGAAGCAGCGGCTGGGGCGCAGTTCTGCTCTCGGTTCCAGCTGTGTAAAATCAGAGTAATACTGCTGACCTGGCACCAGACCTTGGCCCATAAACACTTGAGTCCCCAGTGGTCCCTGAGACTGGGCTCAGCTTAGCAGGCCTGGAAGTTAGCAGGGGTCAGACGTTATCTCTTACAAAGCTGTGTCCTAACAAGGATTTTCTCCTGCTTCAGCAAAGCGTTGATGAGACTCCAGTGGAACTTAAGCCTAGGCTTAATGTTAAGCACGTGGTATGTACTTGGAAGACTCGGGACCCTTTGGGGCTATATCTTATGGTCCGTGTGATGCTTTATAATCCCATCTCCTAGCAACCACAACCTTCTTTAATTGACATTCTCCCTCTATGCTTGCTTCCTTTTTCAGGCACTCTCTGGACCCCATTATTATACCTGGGGGGACCACGGTGGCATTCTTGTGGCAATAACAGAGGGCACAGAGACAGACCAGCTCAAGTAAGTTACCCAAGCCTGGCATCTGTTGACTGAGATAAGGAGAGAACTTGCAAGAGATCTGAGCTCAAGAAAACAAGTGAATGTTAAGTAACCCCCTTAGTTTTGTCTCGATAACTCACCCATTAACTTCTCCCCTGTCCCTTTTTTTTTTAATTCTCGGGAGAAATTTCTCACTAGGAAAACAGGAGTAAGCTGTGGCGCCCAGGAGATGTTCTTTGGTGCAGGTGTTCTTTGCATCGCCTGTCTTTGTGCATGCCCGGACCCTGTTGTTACTGGCTCTGTGCGCTTGACCTACATGAATGGCTTTCTTCCCACTACCTCTGTGGAGCATTATCCCCCATTGTAGAGATGGTACTGCGACAGACAGGAAGTTCATACAGGAATCTGTGGCAGGGCCAGGAGGTGCAAGCAGGTCACTGGGTCCCAGCCCACTGTTCATCCTCAAGAACATCCTTTCACTTCTCTTTTTGTGCCAGTGCAGTATCAGCAGAGCCGAGCGCTCGTCACAGAGTGCAGCGGCAGAGGAATTGCAGGCAGCAGAAGACCTTATGTAGCCAAATCTTCTGTTAGACTCAGCATTGCTCACACCACAACTGAACGTCGCCATGCTTCGGACTAGAACGGCTGCTTATAATTTAGTACCGGTGTTTTATAAACAGCCACCCTCCTGCCTCTTACAGAGGGAGCAGCAAATTTTACCAGAACCTGTGGTATTTGGTATTTATCCTGAAGTTTCTCACCTAGAATAACAGAAAATGAGGGATGGAAGGGACCTCAGGAGGTCACGTCTAGTCCAGCCCCCTGTAGGACCATCCCCAACTAGATCATCCCAGCCAAGGATTTGTCTATCCGGGTCTTAAAAACCGCCAAGGCCGACGATCCCACCACCTCTCTGGGTAGCTTATTCCGGTGCTTTACTACCCTCCTTGTGAAAGAGTTTGTCCTAATATCTAACCTAAACTACGTGTCCACTCCAGCCTCAGTTTATCCTGTGGCAGTGAGTTCCAGGGGCTTCTTATCTAATTGTACAACCTGAATAATATCACTTGTCTCTTGCACCCAGAATGGTGCTCGTTCTGCTTCATCACACTGTCCATGACTGCACCATATGCTTTGCCATGAATACCATTTATTAACCATTAATCTCAGGCCCTGATTAATACCATTTATTGCAGCACGTGGTTCTTTGGCATCTACGTGTTTCCTGTTTGTTCTATCCAAGTTTTGTATCCCCTTCCTTTCTCTGTCTGGCACAAGACTCGTCCCTTTCACTTCTCGATTTCTCCACACCCCTGACTGATCCCTGGCCCTCTCCCTGGTTTCTGGGATCCCATCCTTGTCAGCTGGATTGTCAGTCACCTTTCATGATACTTATAGCAGCAACTCAGCTGATTTTCAGTTTGTTGCCTCACTCGCTTCCCCACTAGTCACACAAAGCCCTGCACTGTTGTGAGAGCAATGTGCATGGCAAAGAATGGCTTTTTCTCTGGTTTTGTAAGATTGGTGCTCCTGCTGAGCCTATATCATTACTTTGGCTCATTTACAGGCTGAAAAACTTGCACCCATATGTGGTATGGGATTCACCAGCATGACTTTGCTGAATGAGGCCTGTAGCTGACTAAATGATGGTGGAAAATTGCAAAGAGCTTTGGATTGCTGGGGGAAAAGACTCTTGAGCCGTGTCCACATGAGCAGGGCGTGCATTTGTAGCAGCACAAATAGTAGTAGCACAAATTTGTGCTGTTGCTTTGTGCCACGGTGCATGCCCCTGCTTGTGTGGTTTGCAGCGGGACACATTGTGCCGCTGCTCCGTGTGCTGCAGGGGGGGCTGGCTGGGGTACAGGGGGCTGCAGTGTGGGGCCAGCCGGCAGGCAGCCCGCGTACTGAGGCACCCTGTGCCCCAATTGGCACGTGGAGACAAGGGTGGCCTGCTCCCTCATCTCTGCGTGCTGCAAAGCCCCAGCTGGGGCAGCCATCCTGAGCACCCTGGGCTGGCTGCTCCCCCGTTTCGAGGCAAACTGTGCCCCAGCCAGCTGCTCTGCCTCAAGAGTCCAGCCCTGGAGTCTAATTTACCATTTCCCCTTGCTGTTAAATGTTTGGGTGGAATTTTCTTGGGGTTTTTTTTTTTCTTCTGTGAACACTCAAGAGGCTTTTTTCCCCTCTCAGCTGATCTATACCGGTGAATTGATTTTACAAGCTTAATTTTTAAATGTTAAGCAGGAGACTATTGATTCCAACAAGAGTTAAATAGGCACCAGAGATGCACATTTAGACGGAGCATGCCCTCTGGGCTCCACAGCTTCAGCATCTAAAAATTAAGAGCCAAAACTTCTGGTGTGTTATATAAGCATCATTAGGTGTGTGTTGAGGGAGCCCACATGCTGCCTTCACAGATCCACTGTCCCTGAAATATCATGGCACTTCAGGGTCATTTTTCTGTGACAAGGGGAAGAGAGCCCTCGGGAGAACTTTAATACGTTCCAGCTCACATCTGTGAGGTTGGAAACCACCCAACATCTGTCAGATTTTGTACCAACTGTCACAAGCTCTGGCTTTTCTTCCTCTACAGAATTTCAAATAATATGGCAACACTTGGCTCTCGTTTCCCTACGGTGTGCGCGCGTGCGTGTGTATGCGTGCACATGTGAGAAAGAAGCAGTGGCCCTTACAGTCTCTGCATCTGCTTGCTGTCCTTTCTGAATACTGTCATGGTGTAAGCCGGTACATGGGACACCAGATTGGGAGTCAGGAGACCCATCTCCTTGTCCTGACTCTACCAGTGACCTTGAGCAAGTTGTTAGACCTATTTGCACCTCAGTTTCTCCTCCTGAATAACAAGGCTAATGGTCCTGACCTTCCTTTGTTAAGCACATTGAGGTCTGCAGATGGAAGCAAAGGGATTAGGGCCAGAGATATTATGCTGTGGTTTTGAAAATACCTGATTTTAGCAGTCTTTGCAAGTTTTGAAATAGGCAAATACATCTCTGCTGGATTCCTGTTTTTATAGCAGTGCTATATCCTTGTCTCTTCCCTTCCAGGTATAGCACAAATGAAGGGGAGACCTGGAAAACATTCACTTTCTCAGATAAGCCAGTATTTGTATACGGACTGCTTACTGAACCTGGGGAGAAGAGCACTATATTCACCATCTTTGGCTCCTACAAAGAGAATGGCCACAGCTGGTTGATACTACAGATCAACACCACTGATGTGCTTGGTAAGGGAACTGGCATATAAAGCGTTCATATAACTGCTCTTGGAGCCTGCGGGTACCGTGTATTGATCCCAACCTTTTGCTTTTCCTTCACGATTCAAACCCGCTCATGTGTATTGAAAAAGCAACAGGTGCTGTTGCTTTCCTCACTGACTGTTAATATGGAGACAGGTAGGACCGTGGATAGTTCTTGCATCTTTGCCTCATAGACTCATCACTTACCTACAGAGAACGACAAAGAGAGGCCGTGAACTACTGATCTGAGCTATAGGATGAGACTTTCAAAAGCATGTAAGAGACTTAGGAGCTCTAGTTCCACTTTTCAAGCCACCTTTGGAGCCCAGTTCTCATCGCATGTCCACGGCTTTAGGGCTCTACCGACACGGGCCTCTTTGCAGGACAGGGCCTGTTGCACAGAGGTTGTCACTCAGTTATTCATGCTGAGTGACATCTTGTCCCTTTCTCCAATTCTGTGTCCCTGGCTCACTGTTCACATAATATTTTCAGTTTGCAATGGTAGAGGAAGTTGGAGCTGGAGAGAACAAATGCAAATGTGCTTAACTCTTATACTGGCAGGATTTTAAAAAGCAAAGAGGAATAAAAAAATCCATTTCTGAAAGCCATGCCCATGAATGTTTTATAACTGATTTCAGCTTTGATTGCGAAGTAGCGTTTTAATCAAAGAACGGTTAAACTCGGCAGAGGAATTTGCTCAACTAAAATTTATAACCAATTCCCCCGTCGTTCGGTTATGGATGGATCTCTTTGGGAACTGGCACGGCTTCATTTAAATAAGGCATTGCAAATGTGCCGTCATTAGCAGTGGAGTTGTTTATTCCCTTCTGTCACCCAACGTCTCTGTTTTCCCCTGTGCTGCGCACTTTGAATTGAAATCGTCTCCGTTTATCTTTTGTTTGGGGCTGGTGCATGCTGGTATCGCTCCGTTGACTTGTGTGGAGGTCTTGATGATTCACGCTGCCGAGTCGGGGAGAGAGAGGGAAAAACAGGATCTGGGAAAGAAAAGTGCTGTTGTAAAGTACCTGATGAACAGCCTTAGAAAGTGATGCCCTTGCTACATCCGTGCAGAAGGGCAAGGAGCTCCCTAAACCTTTAATGTGTCCTGACTTGGATGGACCACCCAGGCAGAAGGAGCCATTTCTAGTGTCAATTCCTTAGCCTCTCTCCTGCGACTAGCAGCGTTGGTGTTTTTCTTGGATACGGGCACCGTTCACAAGACACGGTATTGAGATTGACTGCGTGTTTTGCCCTGGCTGTTGAGCAGTTGTCAGCTGGTAATGGACTTCCGCTCAGCCAGAACTGAACGGCTGAACTGGAGGTGGGAAAGGCTTCATTGTCCAGCCTCTGCGCCGTCCAGTTAAATGCTGGGCGTAAGGAGGGTTCAAAATGCACTTCTGCACTGAAGCAAAAATTATCCCTTGCATTACTGGGCTGGACTCTGGGGAACTTGCCAAGGCTTCTTGAGGAAAGGCATCCTCCTTTAAATTGCAGTGTGTCAGCAGAGAAGCTGTAAAACTAGTGCACCCTCGCACTCAAGGGCATAAGATATCAGGGCATCGGGATCTTGATAAGACAGAACACTTGGCCTGATTCTCCACAGCCTTTTGTGGCGATGTGCACCCATGCAGAGCGCCAAATGTCAGGAAATCAGCTGACTTTCAGAGGCGTTTCACATCTTTGGCTTCCATCTCAGTAATAGTTACAAGCGCTCACACTGAGGCCTCTAGCATTTTACACTGAACACATAGAAATAATAACTTCGGGTGCAAGGACGAAAGGCAGTCAGACGCCACATCTTCCTAAATCCTGAGTTTTGGTTACAGAGAGACTGTGGCTTTACTTTAACCCAATCCTGTCATTTGTCACAGGAGTGCCTTGCACTGAAAACGATTACAAGCTGTGGTCACCCTCCGATGAACGAGGTAATGAGTGTTTACTGGGGCATAAAACAGTTTTCAAAAGGAGGACTCCTCATGCGACTTGTTTCAATGGAGAAGATTTCGATAGACCCGTGATGGTCTCCAACTGCTCTTGTACAAGGGAAGACTTTGAATGGTAAGTAGCAATTAATTTCCCTTAGTCTGGATTGTAATTCTAAGATAAATATCAGTGACTAATAGCATGGAGTGAACAAACAGATCCAATTTATTTAGCTCTTTCTATCCACCGCCGGTTTTATAGCAGAGAGGAAACGAAATAGACTGAAAACATCCCTTCATTAATGGGGAGCATGAGACTTAATTAATGTTTTTAAAGCACTTTGAAAACCTCTGAAAGGTGCCGTGGAGGAGCACAGTGTTATTACTTTATCACCTCTTTAAAATGAATGAAGACAATTTCCCATTCAAATGTAGAGGCCAGCTGTAGAAAAAGCCAAGAGACCCTTCAACCAGAGTGACGCAACTGGTGCTGCCATATAATTTTATTTTTAATTTACACTTCAGTGAAACTAAACAACTGTCAAGATAAGGGAGCTTTGCTGCGACAGGCAAACGGAAAGGGGTTTTCATTAATGAGTGAGCTGTTGGGCGGGCATGAGCCAGCCTTTTGAAAGCTCAGAGCCAGATTTTTCAAGGGCTCATCTCCCATTTAGGTTTAAAGAGGAATGGGACAGACTGGGAATCAGGACTGCTGGCTTCTGCTTCCCAGTGTGACAGCCCAGTACCGTGTAACCTGTGGGCAAAATCATCTGAGTGGTCTGTGCCTCAGTTTACCTGCCTGCAGTTATAATGAGGCTCTTCTGTAGCACGTTGCTTGCATGATTTTCAAAGCCTTTTATAGCGAAGCGGAGCACTGCTCCCTCCGTATTACTGGGAAACTGAGGCAGGGGGCGGTGACATGACCTGCTCGCTAGAGTCCCAGGCCAGTGCCCTCTTCCCAAGGTCGTGCTGCTACTCTAATATGCCAAGCTGTTGGGAGGCTTGTTAGCTGGACACACGCAGTGTGTTTTGAGATTGCGTGATGAAAGCTGCTGTCTGATCACAGCGCATTATTATTAATCTGAATGCTAATGCTAAGCAGATGAGTGTCCCAAGCCCTTAGTTGGAAAGGACCTGTGAACATATCTGTATAACATCACAACATTTTATTTTTCTTTCCTTCCTCCCCTCTCAGCGACTTTGGCTTTAAACTAAGTGATGATTTATCATTAGAAGTTTGTGTCCCTGATCCTGAATTTGCTGGGAAACCATTTTCCCCTCCTGTTCCTTGCCCCGTTGGCTCAACTTACAGGAAGACAAGAGGGTATGTACTGCGCATGGGTGAGGAACTTGATTTTTCCAGGACAGGGCTTAGGAAATTTCTGCTAAAGGAAGGATTGCATTAATACAGATTAACTGGGATACAAGCCCAGGATCCACAGTATAATGCATGCTAGTCTGTTGTAAATCCTGCCAGAACCAGTTTCTTGCATTAATTGCATATGACAGTATGCTGACCGCCTCCTTTAAAAATTGCACATGTATTTATACATTCCAGATACCGCAAGATCTCTGGGGACACGTGTGTGGGTGGAGACATTGAGTCCCGACTAGAAGGGGAGCTGGTGCCGTGCCCTCTAGCAGGTAAGTGGGCTTGGGAGTATTTTAGCCATTCATTAAGTCAGTGATTGTGTGCCTGCCTGCCCAAGGACTATATAGAAACTCCTATGGGACTTTCAGAAATCTGGCCAAGGCACAGGAACAGCAGCCAAAGTAGCTTAGTAGGTAAATAACCCAGGGTCTTTTCTCCCTTTTGGATTCCTGATAGGGTTTTTCCAGGCTCATCCTTGCTCCTATTCAATTAAGGGAAGTTTCTGATTTTGGAAGCTGGAATTTCATTCTGAAGTGCGATGAGGTTTGGATTCTCCAGCTCATTAGAGGTCAGATTAAAGTCAGTCCTGGCTTTCCGTGCCAGGCCAGGGTGACATTTACCCTGCATGCCACACTAGTGTGATTCAAGAAGAAATTGCCTCTTCCCCAGACACAGAGGGCACTGAAGAGATCTTATCCAACCACGTGCTGCCAAGGCTATTTGCATTCTGTTTGTTAGAGCCTTAATTTAATCTTCCGTCATGAGCAGGATGATTAACATGCCATTGCAAGAGAGAAAAATGTTTTCTGCACTCAGTGGCCTGATCCAAACCATGCTGAAGTCATTGGGAGACAGACTCGATGGCTTCTAACCAAAGCCAGCTAAGGTCAACAGACTGTCTCCCAGCCCTCCAACTGATCTGCGTTATATAGACAGGCAGGGCATGGTAAATACAAATGCAGGGACATCCCTCGGCAAGAGCAAACTTCACCTGGCTTTGGTACACAATCCAGAACTGAGATTTTTCAAAGGAGCCTGAAGGATTTTAGTATCCAGTTCCCATTTTTATGGAAACTAAATATCTACTTCTCTTTTGCCTCTTCTGCAAGTCTTATCTGAATCTTTCTCATGTGCAACAGAAGTTTAAGATATCCATTTCACGTGAACCCAGGGGTGCCATAACAAATACAGACTTGGAATGGAAATGGGAAGGACAAATCTGTTAGCTAGAGAAGACCTGTGCCCTGGCACAAGGAACATTTTGCTCTGTAGAGTTCTTGCTGATACAGACTTGGCTTTTCTGCTCATTATTTACAGAGGTTTTAGTCATGCTATGCAGATTTCCCCGGCTTAGGGAGGAAAACCTTAAACTTGGCAAGCATTTCAGGTGTTTATGTATGGGGTGCACCCAGGATAGCTGCTGTTGCTCTTTGGATGTATGTTGCTTTGCAGGGTGGCAGTTCTTTCTGCTATAGCATTTCTGCATACCTATATAAGCTGGCTAAGAATAGCTGGTGAGTTTTTGTTATTACAATTACTGGTATAATTAATATTACTGATGTTTATTTGTATTGCGGTAACGCCTGCGAGCCCTAGTCATAGACTGTAACTCCATTGTGCAAAGCACTGTACAGAAAGTCATGTATTATAGTAGAGCACAAAGAGTCAGTCAAGGCATCATTGTGGTGCATAAGCATTAAATGAATTTAGCTCCAGTGGAAGGAGAAGCTTTGATTTTTCTAAATTGACAAAATAGCAAATGCGAAGAAAGAAAAAATTGCAAAATCATTTCTGCAATTTTCAATCCCTTTTATCTGCTTTGATAATATTATGGCAATAATATTTTCTTGTCACTTTTGAATGTGAATGACGGTAGTTGGTGGATGCTGATGTATGCTAATCAAACCTAATTTCCCATAAGATTAAGGGTTGTATTCTCTTTTATGTGAAAGCCTTTAATATGCAGTTTTGGTAAGAAGTGAAAAGTTTATTTGCTTTATCCTCAGAGTAACTCATGGCAAAAGACTTCTGTATAACCAATTCTATGTTTCCCTAGAGGAGAACGAGTTTATTTTGTACGCCACACGCTACTCTATCCACCGTTATGATCTTTCTTCTGGAATAAGTGAAGAGTTGCCTCTAACTGGCTTGCAAGGGGCAGTGGCCCTGGATTTTGATTATGATCACAACTGCTTGTACTGGGCAGATGTAACGCTTGACATCATACAGGTGAGTGGGCACTTGGTCCATCTCTATATAGCATGATGCTTTAGGATGTTTTCCTAGGAGACTGTATACCCTATACGTTCACTAATGAAAAATGTAGCTGTAGTCAGGGCTCTGATATACCCTTCAAGGTACACTTCATGAAAATAAGGCCCTAATTTAACCTATTTTAGGAGGTTAGTCCCATCAGGGATTTCTCATGCATTATACAGGCCAGATCCTTGCTCCACTGATTTAAACCAACCTGCTATACCTGATTTGTTGGCGGTATAGTGGATGCTCGAAGAAAATTCCTATAGGAAAGAATTAACATGTATTGCAAACTGGGTAAGTTGGATTCTTTGTCTGCACCTCGGGCTTGAAACACATAAGTGCCCTGGAGTCAGGGGTTAGCTTTCCTGCAGGGTTGACTCAGCTCTTCAGCCTTCTACCAAGGTAGAGAATTTCAGTTGATTTTGTGATGTTCCTCAGGGCATAACAGTAAAACCCATTGCAAAGCACTTTGCAAAGCACATTCTGCCTGCTTTGAATGAACACAGAGGACAGCATGTTTCATCAGAGGAGCATTGTCCTCTGTTGTCCCTAGGCAAATTTTTCTGATACTTCTCTTGTGCTTAGTACCTGTTGTCTAGCTTGCTGCCTGCCACCACCCTGGAAGTGAATGCATTCACTGGAGCCATAATATACCTGCTTTGATATGCAAATACCATGGATAGGCTTCTCTCTTCTATGGATTTTTTTTAATTTCCCGCCTCAAACAACTGTGTGCGCTAATGTTAAGGCTTTTTTTTTCTCTCTTATAGCGTCTTTGCTTAAATGGCAGCTCTGGACAGGAGATAATCATTAGTACTGGCCTAGAAACAGTGGAAGCTTTGGCTTTTGAACCTCTCAGTCAGCTGCTTTACTGGGTCAATGCTGGTATTCCAAAAATTGAGGTATGTCTACAACTAGTCTCCATGATAAGTAAATTCACCCACACTGTTGAGAGTCAACCACGCTGTAAAGCCATTAAACAGTGCGTTGCCCCGAGTTTGCCATTGCTGTGGCAGGAGGCTGAATGCTTTGTGTCTGGTCAGGGGCATTAAAGGCACCTGCCATTCGCACCCAAGGGTTCAGCATTCAGATATATTGGTATTCTATGTTCATAAAATGCACTAGGATTGGGGCTTGTGCATTTAAACTGGGATTGTGATGTAATTGTATTAATTTGGCAGTCTGGCTGAACAGCCAAAAAAAGGGGATTTACAAGAATGTTCCAAGTAAAAGTGGCAAGTTCTTTCCACTAGCGTTGGTTGTTTGCTAGTGCTTGGTGGTTCCCTCATGAAAATAATGGTGAATCCTAAAAAACACACGGATTTTAGCACCAAAGGCAACTCTCCCCAAAACTGGGTTTCTGGTATTCGCTCTCCCTGGTTTTCCAACTTAAAAGTTTCAGTTGCCCAATCAGAAAGTAGAAATAATACCATGTGGTTGAAGGCAGGTGACAAATTACTTCCTGTGAGCAATCAAAATGAGGAATCCCAAGCAGCCCATTGGCTGAGGTGTACTGGTATAAGTTTGTTCATCAGCTTCTCCCAATAGCGAACACATTCATCAACATTAAGGTCAGATTCTGAGTTAGTGGCAAACATTAGAAGTGGGTAAACTCGACTACTAATTTACCCATGACAAGTTATTTGAGCATCTTTAGATGAACAATCTCCCATGTGTAATGCGCAGGGATTTAATTAGTTGCACAGAGTGCATTATGGCGCTAAGCAGTTGGTTCAGTAATGTAGGAATGACATAAATAAAGCAAGCCCATAAACTTTTATCACCTGCCTTAAGATAACTGTTTGTCATGCCCATATACTTTGAATGGCCATTTGCTATATGGATGTAATTAAATGCCGTAGAATTTCATTTAATTTTAAACAATGCAATTGCTTTCCATATTGCAAACAATAAACTTATCCCTGTGTTTCATGCTATAGGTTTCCAACCCAGATGGAGACTTGAGATTCACTGTTTTAAACTCTTCTGTGCTTGAACGGCCCAGAGCCCTGGCTCTGGTTCCCAAAGAAGGGTGAGTAGGACCTGTGTGTGATTAGGTATGCTCACATGTCTTATTAAAACCAACCAAGAGAATCTAGTGCTTTTCATCAATATTAAATTAATACAAGACACTAGTATTGTGTCTTGGACATGCTCTTTTGAAAGCTGCATTCCTCTGCTTCGACTACAGTGAGGGTAACTGAACTTCACTTGAATTCGGGTAGGGATCAGCTTTCCATTTTAGCCAAACTGCACTTCACTTACCATAACTTCCTACCTGCAATGCTGTTAACAGCAGAGAGCTGGGCTATTCCTTGCATGTATGTGAGGAATTCACCTAACCACTCATCTTCCCAGGACCAAGCTGAATGCAGGCCAATTGCCTTATTATCTGCTCAGCTTCTCAGTGGGTTTTGCATGCTGGACTCCCTGCTCTCCTGGCCACAATGCTCCCATAACACAACTAGATTGTTTAAAGCCAGCTGAGGTACATCTACAGGGACCCCAGCCAAGATATATCCATGGTTCATGTAGTTTAGACACCTGGAACCTACTCTTTGTCCTGGGTGAGTCCTAATTACAAAGGCACGTTCTTCCTTCCAAGAAGGTTTGAGGGCTGAGATCTCTTGCACTTGCAAGCCAGTTTTGATGAAGCCTTTCATTATTATTTTCAATACACTCTTTTCAATGGCCCTTATCAGGTTGATGTTCTGGACTGACTGGGGAGACTCAAGACCGGGCATTTACAGAAGTGATATGGATGGTTCATCAGCCAGCTGCATCGTCTCTGTGGGAGTGCGGTGGCCAAATGGCATTTCTGTGGACGATCAGTGGATCTACTGGACAGAGGCTTACATGGACAGAATTGAGAGGGTGGATTTTAATGGAATGCAGAGATCCATGATCCTGGACAGCCTTCCGCACCCTTATGCTATCGCTGTATTCAAGGTATTTGTGTAGCGGTCTCACAATGTAGGTATATATAATCAATCACGTCATCGTATATGCTCTTCATTTTGCAGTGTGTTGGGAGTTAGGGCTTTTGGACCCCTGTTAGTACTGGCTCTCAGGGGTTAGAGCAAGACATTTTCCTTGGATCTGCATTGCACATGTTCAAACAGACCCCCAAATCTCAGAGCCTGGCTCAGCTCAAACTACTCCAAGTTGGAATTGAAACTGGGATAGACAGCAGGCAGTATGAGGTGGTGCCAGGCTCACTTTAGGCTCTGTCCTAGTTTGGTGAAGTTGTGCTGTTGTCAGCAGAGGTGGCTTTTGTTTCAGTGCTGCACAGGTCTAGTTTTAGGCCTATCGTACCGTATCTCCTTTGGCTTTGAGAAGGATTCTGATATACCCATTCTCCTGAAATCTCAAGTTGAGAGCCAGGGTAGGCTGGAGAGCTGCCTTCTTGTCTGAGCCTGGCTTCATATTCATGCTATACCAAGTTTTGCTCCTTTACTGCTTGTTCCTGCTTGATGGAAACAACAGGATGTGAATAAGAGACAGAAAGTTGTTGGCAAATCATTTGAAAGCAATACATCCCAGGGTCCCCATCTGTAAACCAGGGAATACTGCTCCAGCTTTGCACTGTTTCAAAGTTGCATGAAATGCAAGAGACAAGTTTAAAATAGCATTAGCCATATATGAAACAGGAGACATTACACTGCAGCTGACTTTGTGAAACTGGTTGTCTGCATTAGTTGGCTTCACTAACAACGAGAATTAAGCAGGAATTCCTGATTTTTAAATCTTCTTCCAAAAACAAAATGGTATGGGGAGGTCCCAGCATTTGGAGTCCATTATATTTGCTTATCTGCACCAAAGCCTAGTTTGCACTAAGGAGCAAAGCTTGTGTTCCAGAATGAAATCTACTGGAACGACTGGTCACAGCTGAGTATTTTTAGAGCATCCAAGTACAGCGGATCGAGAATGGAGATTCTGGTTGGCCGATTAAATGGGATCATGGATATGAAGATCTTTTACAGGGGAAAGACAACAGGTAATTGCGAGTGTGTGTTTGCCCAACCTTTCCTATGTGAACTGTAAGGCTAAGATGTTCAAAAGCCAACAAAGTCATTTGGAGGTTGAGTTCCATGAAGAGGGTTGTAGGTGTGCGTCTGTCTCCTGTTACCTGAGCCCCTCCTAATCTGTCACACAGTCTGGGTCACAGAACCGCATGAGACAGGGGAGTAATTACCCATTTTACACATGCAAATCTAATGCATTCAAAACCTTGCCCAAAATTGCAGGGGAGGTCTGTGATAGAGATGGGGATTGAAAACCAAGTTTCCAAGTCCCATCTGTTTTCCAAGTCCCATTTCCAAGCTCTAGCCCCTGGCTCATCCTTTTTCAGATTTCCATTGTGCAAATGCACCTGAATCCTCTTGAGGACCTTGAAACCTTAGCTGTAATATTAAGAAGTGACTCTTTGTTGATTGTGGTCCTTTCTGGGAATACATAACAGTGTGATGTGTGTTTATAATTATTTCTTTATCACGGCTTAGCATTAAAATCATAGAGGATGTGTCTCTCTCATTCATTCTTTGTGTCCCATCAGTTCAATAGTTGCTAATAGTTATTATCATCTCATAGCTCATTAGTAACCCTGAATGAAATGAGTTGTTGAGTCTCACCCTGAGAGACAGGTATGCATATACTACAACACCCCCCCACCCCCCCTTGCCCCTGTTGACCTTGAGTTTGTTGGCACTGGATTTATGACCCAGATACCTTGTTTGGGGCAGACCCAAACCCTCAGAGTGACCACGACCTCTGCATTCAATAATAGGCAAATTTTATTGATACACAGTGATAGCTTGGAAAAGGAATTCCCTTTTTGACCAGGCAGTGACACAGATGCATAGCATTCAGAGTTACAGGTTTGGATAGAGCTACAGCAGATGCATCTGAATAGGGATTTAAAGTAGCACCTTTGAATGACCTCAGGCCCATGCATAGACCATTCCCACCAAGACTTCCCAGTTTCCCCGGAAATAATGTGGACTCTTTCTGATCACTTTGAAGCAGTCACTGTTAAATTATGTTTAAGCCTCAGCAGGTTCTCAATCTAATCTGAAAGAGTCTGTAAATGCAGATTAACAAGCACTTGAGCAATTGTGTTTTCAAGCACTCTTGGTAATGTGGAAGCCAGTGATAGCCTCTCCTTGCCTTCTGGTGCTTTCATACGTAGTCTTTGGAAGGGGATTCGTTTTGAGCTGACTACAGAGAGGCTTGCACTTCTTAAGCTTTTCTGAACTGCAGCCCGTGCAAACAACAGGCAAAGGCTTTGAGGCCCTTTTCTAGTCTAGCTTTTAAGAAATGGACAGTGACCCCAAGGCCTGGATTTGAGAAGTCTGAGGAGTTAAAATGAAACATGAAGCAGAGGGGGAGAGGAAGAGGCTTGTCTCAGTTTAGGGTTGCTGTTACCAGTTCCATGTATTGCAGTAGAGCATAGGAGCCCCAGTCAGGGATTGGGACCCAAATGCGTTGTGATCCCAGAACATCAAGGCAAAAGCAGTCTCTGGTCCAAACAGCTTGATTTGCCTTCCTCCTCCCCATAATCACTGTTCACAATGCACCTGTGTGGTGGGTCTCATGTGCTCTCACTAATACCAGCGGGTTTTATCTTGCAAGACAGAGAACATGCTCCCAAAGTCCAAATGAGTGTAAACCTTTACCTCCAAGGGCCAGAGTCGAAACCTAATACTGTAGGGCTGGTTTCCAGAGAAGCCAGTAGAGCCGCTTGAACCAAGAGGGTGATCCGAGACCAAGGCCCAGGCTCTATGCAGCGTGTGGCCGTGCAGGATACTGATGGTGTTCCCCCCAAACAGGGCAGAACGCCTGCATTGCCAAGCCTTGCAGCCTGCTCTGCTTACCAAAATCAAACAATGGCAGGAGCTGCAAGTGCCCAGAGGGAGTCTCCAGCAGCCTGCTCCCATCGGGGGAAGTGAGGTGCGACTGCCCACGTGGCTATCGGATGAAGAACACCACCTGCATAAAGGAAGGTAAATCTGCATCCAGCGTAGCAGGAGATGAGTTAAAATCACTCGGCCAAAAAACATGGCATTGGGACTAACCACCGCTTGTTTGTTCTTTTGACACGTGCTCTAGAAAACACCTGTCTGCCCAACCAGTACAGATGCTTCAATGGGAACTGCATAAACAGCATTTGGCAGTGTGACAACGATAATGACTGTGGAGACATGAGCGATGAGAAAAACTGCCGTAAGTGCCCCCCAGGTCACTCCCCGATGCGGGACGGTTTATTGAGGCAGTTTGGGGCGTAAAATGCTGTAACGCAAGATGGAGGAAGGAGAAGTTATGGTCAATCCATGTTCCTTTCAAGCCTTTCGGCTTCTTGGCCAACTAATAGAAAACGCCCCAGTGCATTAAAGGACAAAGCCACCTATTGAGAGAAAATCAGGCAAGACCCAGTGAACACAGGACGTGAGAGAAGTAGCTGAGCTTTCCCAAAGCCTGGGGGTTTGGTTCACTCGTTATATAAATAGAAACAACTTCAAAATTTGGGTCTGGATTTAGAACCGAATGTTAAGCTTGTTTTGTGCCCAAGGCATGTCGGCACCTGCAGCTCAGAGTCAGAAGCCTTTACCCTTCTTCAGAGTTTGACTTTATGGACAAACAAATGAAATCATGACAAAATCCAGGCTTGACCAGTCTTAACAGCAGGCTTCTTTGCCCGCCTGCTACATGCTCAGACCAAAAGGCTCATCTTGGTGAGGACAAGTCAGTTTTGAAGACTGCCCCCTTAGCTGTTCTTTTCTCTGGCTGATGGGCTCACTCTCCTGGCTTGCTGGTGGGTGTTGCAGGGTGCAATTGGTTTCAGCTCTGTCTGCAGGACAGACCATGAACCCCTAGCCTGGCGGGTCTAGGAGGAGGTCAGTGAGCATATCATCACGCTGCTGTGTGTTTCTAATTGAGCTAGTTGTAAGGTAGTGGGAGTAGCTCTGATGATGGGTGCCTCCTTCATTGCATTTTTCTTTGTTTTTATTTGAACGCACTTGACAGGCGAGTTTGGGTGGTGGAAGGAGTTACTTAAATGACAACCTTGAATCCCCCCCCTTGTCTCCTCATGCATGTGTTAGCCACAACAGTGTGCGACGCCGAGACTCAGTTCCACTGCCAGGGCTCAGGGACTTGCATCCCGCTGTCCTACAAATGCGACCTTGAGGATGACTGCGGAGATAACAGCGATGAAAGTCACTGCGGTGAGTACGCTGAGGAGAGCCAGGAGCTGTTTGTCTCCGTCAGATGTCTCTCCCCTCCTCCATCCAAGGGAGAAAAAAAGCCTCGTCTCATACTGTTCTTTCTACCCTCTGGGATGTGAACCTGCTCTCACAGAGACAGAAAAGGTGGAAGGAAGAGAGGAGAGAGCTCCTGTGCAAGGTAGGGCCACTCTAGCACTAAGGAGAGCCTGGGGAGGCACCCACGCTTCACACTGACCAGCTCATCACAGTCCAACCCCTGCCACATATCTAGGTTGCTCCTTTGCTAGTGCCAGCATTGTGCAGTGGAAAGGGGTGAGTTGCACAAGAGAACGGAGCAAGAAAGTTGCAGTGATAGCTCCTTTCCTCCCACCTCCCTGAGACATGCTCTGAGCCAGCAAGGGGCTCTTGTATCAGTGCCCTCATATTCCTCCTCCAGGTGCTTAAGCCAGGATTAGACACTGCTTGTGCAGCCCCCAGGTCTTGAGACTCATGCCAAAACACCTTGAGACACCCCCATCCCCTCCCCATACCTCACGCAGCTCCAAGGTCTTTGTCACCAAAAGCCACCATGGCTGCAGATGAAGGGGTGTGGCAGTAACACCTTTACCCCAGTGCCTCCTACGGTGAGAAACCCTTAGTTCTCCAGGGTTTTTTGCAGGCAAGGATAGGAGTCAGAGCTCCCTGTATCAACAGCCCCAGCCTCCTCCCATCAAAACCAAACAAGAGCCCTTATTAATTATAAACAGTCAATGGCACAGTGTCAAGTGGCTCCAGTTTGTGATAGAGAACAGTGCTGCACTTATAACCCAGCCAGGTCATTACAACCCTTGCAAAAGAGCTTGAAATCCCAGATTGCAAAGGGGGCTCACAGCTCCATTTTCTGGGGCACCTGAGCCCCTGCAGCTCGCAGCCACTTGAACGGGAGTGCATGGTGCTTAGCTTTTCCAGCTGGCAGACTGTCTGCCTTGAAGAGTTCACGAGAGGTGGGCTGTTAAATCCAAATGAGCACAGAGGATGGGAATCAGAATGACGTGGTAGCGGTTGGTCTTTCAGGACTAGAAACCACACGTTAAACAAGCTTTCAAGACTTTGAACACTTAGGCTGCTGGGTTTGTAGTTTCAGCCTGTCCTCCTCAGCTAGCAGCTCGTGTTGGATTTCCACCCCCTCTAAACTCCATGGGCTTTGTCCACAGAGGCTCACCAGTGTAGAAACGATGAATTCAGCTGCAGCTCAGGGATGTGCATTCGTCTTTCGTGGATGTGTGACGGCGATAACGATTGCAGAGACTGGTCAGACGAAGCAAACTGCACTGGTAAGCGCTTTGATATGATCGATAACCCTGTGCTGGAATTGCTTGTTACAAGCTGTCACCTGCTTTAAGCATCTTTAAAGGGTTTGTATTAGGGTAGCGCTTTGCATAGAAGAGAGCAGCCTATGTGGGAAGATGTCAGTTTAATGCTTCAGAGGCAGGAGATTGAAACTGCCACTGCCAGATTGCTGCTGCATTTTGCATTAGTGACTACTGTAAGGGAAGGCTGATTGGCAGTGGCGTGAGGTTTAAAGCAGAATCCTCCTGTAAGTAAAGGACAGAGCCAGTGTCCTTTGAGGTCAGTGGAAGGACAGCTTTGGATCAGCTGTTCATAGAGCGCACCTAGTGTAATACAGTGGTTCTCAACCTTTTTGGTCTCAAGGCACCCCTTGTTAGGCTCAGCTCACTCCTTTGAAAATGTCAGCTCTTAACTTTCACTTGTCTTTTGACTCTGGAAAAATAATAGAATGGGTCTTCTCTTGCAACACATTCAGAAAGACCCCATCTGAGTCGTGCCAAGTATCCTGCCAGTCAGGTGTGGTAGGTGCATAGCATTTACATATTAGGCCCAAAGTGTATTCAGTCATGATTAGTTTCCAATATGTTGAGTCCTGCAACTTAATTGTTGCATGTTGGCTGACTCTTTATCAAGTGCTTCCTTCATTGTATACTTTTGCTGGGGTGCCCTGGCAGATCCCAGTGTTGTGGCCGTAGTGCCCTTTCCTTGATTGCAAGAACTGAAAAGCTTACACCGCCTTACAAGTTCTGTTCAGTCAGTAGACATAAGGGTGCCGTTGGTCCTGGAGATATGAATAAAGACACTTTCCCTTGAAAAGGGCTTGGTGGTTACAACATGTAGAGAGGTTGGTGTGCACTGACCTAATTTCCCTGCTTGACCTGTGATCATTTTGTGAACATTAAATAGTGTGAAGGAAACAGGGGGTTTCTTTATGACTTCTAAGTGATTTCTTTTATCCAAGAGATGGGCCTGCTTAGCTCAGACAGCCACTGGTCTTCACATGGCCTGGCTGCTCTTCACCCTAGTCTTCCAGCTTCAGACCTGAAGTGGACACGACTAATAAAGATTCATGTACTAAGGCCACGAATCCCCTTTCATTCACATCATACACTAGTGCAACATTTATGGAGTAACTGGATTTGCCCCTAATTGCAACCAGGATTACATCAGGCCTTGCTTTGATTCTCCACTTACATGCTAGAATCTGCCTAAAGGGAGCGAAGCTTACACCAACAAAAAGCTAAAATGAGAAGAGTCCTGAGCACCCACTAAAATCCAGCCCGTTTCTAACCACTGAACATTTATTACCTCCTCTCCGATGTTTTTTGTTTAAAAAACTTCAAGTACTTGCATGGGGAAGAGATCTCAAAATGATAGGTGACTTCTTAATTTGGAGGATAAAGGCATAACTAGATCCAAGTCACAGCAAAAACGAGATGCAAGTGTTTAGTGTGGAAGCTAATTAACACTTGAACCCTCTAATCCAAGGATGTGGGAGCTAATCCAGCACTGCTAATCAAGGTTGCACTTCCCTCTAATATATAAACGATAGTTCAAAAACAAGTTATGGGTATAATATAGAAATTGCCGCGTCAGGTTCTGTTTCCTGTTTTAGGCAGGAGGTCGGGTAATCACAATGGGAACGTTTTGCTGCATTTATTGAAGTAAAAGACCTTTTGATACATGTAGGAGGTTAGCTCAGGTCAGACACACAGATTATGGTCCTAATCAGTTCTGCAAAAGCAGGGGACTGAAGTCTGCGAACAAGTTTGAGATCTTCCTATTAAGCCCAGTTGAAGAATTTAACATTCCTCCAGCGTACGCGCCTGCAAGTACTAAGCTAGAGATTCTGGTCATTTGCATTCCATAAGTGTGGCTATGTAAGGAGGTTAATTTATATTGGTCTCACTTATCTCTCATATGAGTTTCTCAAAGAGAATTACTACAGGAAGGGAACCTACTTCAAAAAGCGTATCATTTTTGTTAAGCCTGAAGTTGAAATTATCTAAGAGGATCGCAATTATTTGAGAAACATTTCATCTGACTCCACCAGCTGCATTTATTGCTCTTATCTGAAATAATTACATTTCACACTGAATACCTAATAGAATATTACCACCAGAAGATTTGTATTTTGTAATATCTGGAAGTGCACGTCACTAGCTAGGCTAAAATGTAGCATGCAGTTTAATTAAGTTGAGCGTTGCTTTTCTCCTAGATAACAAATAATATTATCTGTCCTGTTACCTTTTTTTTTTAATTGAAAGAAAGCATGCAGTAGATAAGGCTGCAAACCTTGTTGTATAAAAAAATATCAAATGAAAGACGTATGGGAGTTCAGTACCCAAAATCCATTGTAATCCAGAGGAATTGGGTCCCTAATTCTCTTAGGCAACTTTGCAAATTCCACCTTAAGATGGTTAAGAATGTCTTTGAGACCTCAAGTATAACTAGGAGGTTCTCTCTTTGCCAGGTTAGACACTTCTGTGCATCTCCTCCCTGTTGGCACTGGATTTATGACCCAGATACCTTGTTCTGGGCAGACCCAAACCCTCAGACCGGCCAGGACTTCTGCATTCAATAATAGGCAAATTTTATTGATACACAGTGAGAGGAGATAAGAATAATGCAGGCAAGGCAAACTAAACAATCCCCCTCCCTGATTCTATATCTACCAGTTCTAGGGCTGTCACAGAGGGAAGGTACATCTGGCCAGCATGTGAGCTTCACCCTGTGATTCTTTCTTGAATCTCAGATGTCAGCAGCTTGGAGGCCGAGGGCTGAGGCCCACCCTCCAGTGGGGTGGGTAAGATGGGCTGGTGGTGTGCCCTCTATCCATCGTGGCCTCTGGTTCCCCCCTCAGGTACCCTTTGCTATTCTGAAATCCCTCCTTTTGTATCCTTTCCCTCCTCTGATGACTCTTCATTCTTGGGCATTGTTGATTGGGCCTCTCTCTGGTCATCATACTGTTCATGTTCTGCTCTGTCAGCATATTCCTTTTTTCCCAAACCCATCACAAGCACACATTTTAACTTGGTCTGTCCACCAAAACTGGAAATCCCAAGGGCTCTGCAGCTGGGCACTGTGGCCTAGCCGGTGCGGCAGAGTCCCTTATCTCGTGGTATGGAACAGTGCGGCACATATCTTCAGTTTCTCAGCCTGTGTGTCTGCTGGCTTCAGACATAGCGGGCCTTGAAGGGAACCTTATGACGAACAGGATTTTAGAAACCAATTAACCCTTACTATATTGTGCTAATGCATTATCTACTTTACCTACAAACCAATTCCCAAAAGCAAACCTCTAAATATCATTTTCTAGCCATCATTCCCTGTCAGCAGGCAGTGACAGTATTAATAACCTTTTTGTGATGGCATCTCTTGTGCATAAGAGTCTTGTTGGCTCACTGAAAGGTTACTGCTGTCTCCAGCAAGGTGCAGGCATCTCTGTACCTTTGCTAGCTGACACAGAGGACTGAAGAGAGATGTGTATGACTCTAGAAGTTCTCCAAGGTTTTAGAAACATTAACTAACCTCCAAAAACTACCTGCTGAAGTGCAGTTAGTCAGTAGATAGTGTACAGAAGGATAACTTGTGGCACATGGAGGATCACACTTGACTTGCTGGAATTGCATAGCAAGCCAGTAGCAGAGCCAAATAAAAGCAGGAGCCCCTGTTTCCAGGTGCTTGCCCTAGGCTCCAGGTCAGAACAACCCAGTGCTGTAGATAAATGAATAGACATTTAAGTTTGCTGTAAAGAAACAAAACAAAACAAAACAAAAAAACCCCGTAAAGCAATATGGTTTATTTATGTAGGGTCTAAGGCAGTGCCTGGTGACCTAAATAGGACACTGGGTGAAGGCTGTAGTTAATGCTTTCCCGGTTGGTGTTCAGCAGTATACCATACATGTGAAGCCTCCAGTTTCCAGTGCCGGAACGGACATTGCATCCCCCAGCGGTGGGTCTGCGATGGCGATGCCGACTGCCAGGACAGCTCCGATGAGGACCCTACCAACTGCGGTAAAAGCTCTCGTCTCACCTTGGCAGGGGTGGTGGGAGGGACTGTTGTTATCACTATCCTATCCACCGTTTTATTAAATGGCAACCAGCTCTGGGACTCTGAAACAAGGTAAACAGCCTGAGGAGACCCCCAGAAAACCATCTCTCTTGCCATAAGTGTTGGTTTTATTGTAGTACTAAAGAGTCCACAGCCAAGATCAGGACCTCATTCCTGCCTTAGTGGGCCTATAGACTGACACACAGTCTACACTGCACAGTTTTGTGATCTAGCTGTGTTGGGCACGAGTATGAAAAGTTCCCATGCTCACAGAACTGGCACTGAACCCCTTTCTGCACGCAGCTATGCCAGAAAGAGGGCTCCTGCCTGCAGAGATGCTGTCCTTTGGAGAGGCAGAAAAACACCCCCTGCTGTCATATGCTGATTTGTTGGCAAAGCTCCATAACATAGACAAGCCCTACATAGAGAAAAGAGATGAGAACTGCAACTAATTCTGGGGGACGGGAGGAGCGTAGGGTGCTCCTAAGATTTGCTCATTGCATCTTTGTTTTAAGGAGGAAACTGAATTCCTGTTTTGTCCAAAGCATCTCTCTGGGGGCTGAATTTCTTCCATAATCAAGATGGCTTTTTCAAATTCTGTTTTCAGAGAAAAAATGCAATGGCTTCCAGTGTCCGAATGGGACCTGCATTCCAACCAGCAAGCACTGCGACGGGATGCACGACTGCTCTGATGGCTCAGATGAACAGCACTGTGGTAAGCACGCAGCGGGAGCTTGGGTTTGACGGGCCAGGGCCCAACCTCTGGATCAGTCAAGTACAGATGAGTGCTTGAAAGGAAAGCAAAGATATAATGTAGTGGGGGCTGATTCCTTAAATTTGTGACAAAGTGCCTACACCCTGATGCAAAGGAAATAAGTCTGGGTAGATACATAGGTAGTAATGGTTCATCGGAGTTATCAAGCCCTTTGTGAGATCCACCTGCTGTATTTGACTCTGTAAATCAAAGGAGATAATTAAATGCATAGGGATCAAACAACCACAGACCTTTCAGAATAGCACAAGGTTTCTTACCACAAAGTACTGAATTTTCATCTCTCTCTCACCCCACCAACCCTCTCTGTTTCTTCCAGAGCCCCTTTGTACACGTTACATGGACTTTGTGTGTAAGAACCGGCAGCAGTGCTTGTTCCACTCCATGGTGTGTGATGGCATTGTCCAGTGTCGGGATGGCTCAGATGAAGATGCCGACTATGCTGGATGCTGTAAGTATGGCAGAAATCACAGTGCCTTGCTCTTACCTCACACCCAGTGCCTTTCATCCTGGGGTCCCAGAGCACTCTACGAAGGAGATGAGCATGTTGCAGACAGGGAAACTGAGGCACAGAAACCAGCTGCAGGGCTGTGACTAGAGCCCTCATCTCTTGCGCCCCAGTCCAGTGTTTTGTCTACTACCCTGCAATGCCCAGAACAGAGTAAAGTAGGATTCCTGTCGAAGAGGAAAGAGGGGTTTGAACAGGTCAGCTCTGTGCTGTTAATGAATTAGCAGAGCTACTTGAGCGCTCAAAAATCCCCGTCCTGTCCTGGGTGCTGACGCACATATCAATGCAGTGCTGGTATTGACAGTCTGGGTTTGTGTTGCTCACTGTTTTCAGTTTCCAAAACTCAAGGGATGAGTTTAGGTTCGTGGGATACAGGAGACCAAGTACAGCAACTGAGCTGTTTCATCAGCTGACCTTTTGGCCTTCGGCCCTCTGTTCTGGCTTTGTTAGAGCCTGGGATGGGGCTAGTAACTTCATCAGAAATATTCCAGTGCGGTGCCCCAGAGACCAAAGGGAGTGCACAGCCGGGGTGGACAAAGGGGCTGCCAAGCAGCACTTCATCTAATCCTGCCTCTGGCAGTGGCTAGTGCCAGGTGCTTCGAGGAATCCTGCGATGAGGATGATTATTGTAACTCCAGGCAGTCAGTCCATGCTTGTTTTATGCCCCGAAACATATTCCTTATGCATCAGTGTGTTCTTGTAAGGAAGCAGCGTAGGCGTCCTGCGCAGCGGCATCATCTGGGGCTAGTGCGGGAGAGTGCCCTGTCCCCTTTAGAGTGCAGGCATCAGTGCCCCTGTGAGGTGAGGCCTTGCAAGCCAGGAGCAAGCAGCAAGACTACCGCTGAAGCCAGCAGCAGTGAGGCTGACCTCCCCTCCTTGACGTGGCTAGTCACACTCAGAGTCCTGCACCTTCGACTCAAGTGCTGATGAAAAAAGCTGGATTTTGCACGCTTCTCTTCTAATGGCTTGTTCTGCATTGCCCCGCTTAGCACAAGACCCAGAGTTTCACCGGACCTGCGACCAGTTCAGCTTCCAGTGCCAGAATGGCGTGTGCATTAGCTTGGTGTGGAAGTGTGATGGGATGGACGATTGTGGGGATTACTCTGATGAAGCAAACTGCGGTGAGTAGAGACTCAGTAACCATCTCCGATGGCACAGGGAAGAGCAGTGACTTGCCCTAGTTGCCAATCCTGCATTCCCTTGACTAGACCATGCTGCTGCCCCTCACCGTTAACCCAGTGAGGTCTTCATAATCTGGAATCAAAGATATTCTTCCTCCTTTGGTTGACTTGAAGCTATGTGTAAGCCTGCTCGTTGCAGATGTTTAGTCCATCCTGTATTTGAGCTCCAAGTTTAATCACTGTTACGTGGAAGCACAGCCAGGCAAGACAACCACATGTTCATAAATTTACCTGCCACATTCATCCCTCTGTTTCAGTGACTCAGCTTTTACCTTCTTGTGCTACAACTGGTTTTCAGTAGGAAGCTCTTTGGACCAGAGACACAGCTATTGTCTGGCTATACGCAGCTAGCACACCTTGACTGCAGCATAAACACCAGTAACAAAACCATAGTAGGAACTTTTAAGGGAAGGGCTTAGTTTATCGGGGGGGAAAAAACCCTCACTGCTTAGGAAGGCTGGGGGACACCATCCAGCAGGGTTCAGTCACAGGTTAGGCCAAGCCCATATCTCTGCCATGCTGAGAGCACTTGAAAATGCGAGACCTCACATTTCTATTCTGTTGTTAGAAAATCCAACAGAAGCCCCAAACTGCTCTCGATACTACCAGTTCCAGTGTGCAAATGGGCACTGCATCCCGAACAGGTGGAAATGCGATGAGGAGAACGACTGTGGAGACTGGTCGGATGAGAAGGATTGCGGGGGTAAGGGCAAACATAGCTTCTTCCCTTCTCTCTGCTGTTCATTCGCTCGTCGTTAAAGCAGCTGGTCCCTGCCAGCGAGGACTCTGCTGAGATCATACCGTGGCTCTGGGTACACAGAACATGCATTGCAAATTACAAGCAATAAAAAGTAAGGGATCTCGACTAAATCGTGTCTACACTACACATGTCCAAACAAGTGCTGTGGATGCTTCCTGTTCAGCAGAGCCTCTTTTGGGGCTGGCCTCTTGTGCCCAGCTTCATTAAACCTGTTTAGAAACCACTTAAATTAAACGGATTCAGCCTTCTTGGTGTGGCCAGTTTAGGGCTTTGTCTCTACAGGGACAAAGTAATGCCCTGTAAGAGAGGGGGTGAATTTACAGTGCAGAAACTCCTCACACGGACTCTTTTGGTGTCATCTGAGAATGACTTTGTGTAAGGGAGCTCTCTCCATTTACTGCCCTAGCATCACAAAATAGTTTTCTGACTGGGTTTAGAGAAACCTGTACGCCTAGGCCAGGCCCTTTGTGCAAACTAGTGAGCTCAGGGCTTGGGTTCTGTGGAACAGAAAGCAATTGCCCTGCCCTGTGCGGCCTGCTGTCCTCAGAGGCTTCCCCCTTGCCTCTGTCAGCTGCCGTGTAAGTGGAGCAATCTGCCCTGCCCTGAGAGTGTGCTGCACACATCTAAGCAGGGCCTGATGTGCAGTGGCTGGTGTGCTGGAAATGTATACCCTGGCTGACTGCAAACAGCCCTCCCTGTGTATTCTTGCCCTGCGTGCGTGCCCTCGGAGGCTACGTGCCATTTAGCGAGTGGTTTTGAAATCGGCACGCACAAAGGAGGCCATTTAGATCTTGTGCTTTGATGTGAGCTGTTGGGCTCGGGGCACAGTGTGAATTAAACAGCAAGCAATTCCCCTGCCTCACGTGGGCTGCAGTCCCTAGAGGCTTTCCCTGTTCCTCTTTCAGCTGGGAGGAGGAGGAGGCTCGGAGGCTCTACTGAGTCATGTGACAGGCAGGTAAGTCCTTAGCCCTTTCCTGGCAGTTTGATGTGGCCACACAAGGCAAGGCACCAGGGTTAACCTGGCTACTTAGCCCCAAATCCTGCAATTGGATTTGCTCAGCCAGACCTGTGCGCCAGTAAGGGGTCACCTTGATT
>NW_005841952.1:1386498-1392295 GCF_000455745.1 Alligator sinensis
CAGGAACTGCAGATCTCCTCCCAGACAGATCTAATGTGCAGGACCGTGGCCTTAAAATGTGAAGAGGGCTTGTATGCTCGACCCGGAGGCATACCTTGATCATAGTCCTAGGGTCCAAAAAGGTACTTGTCTCTGTGCCGTGATGGAGAAGATGCATAGGAGCAAGTCCAGTGAAATATCTAGATAGCATGAAATCCAACTGCTTCCCCGAGTCCTGTCTGCTAGGCCAGGGATGCAAAACTCTCAGCAGGTGCTACTGGCCGGCACCTTGATCTGTCTGAAGTGTCACAAGCTTCAGTGCAAATTTGAATAGGTTTGTACTGTCATGTGGGTTGCTGTCTTCTGCCTCCTGCTTCCCTGCATGTTTCAGCCTGGCTCTGCAGGTCCCCATCCTGCAATTTGGAAGCAAGCAGTTGATTTGCAATGCCCAGTTTTTCCTCTTTCTATCAAAGCTCAGGGACTTTCCCTATCAGTCTTTGAGGAACAGAAAGGGCCCTTTCAGCACAGTCAGATGTGAGGATGTGGCCAGTAAAGCCGGCTTTCACGGGTTTATTTTTAGGTTCGCAGATACTGCCCTTTACCACGGCGGCCCCAACGACGTGCTCACCTAATCACTTCCGTTGTAACAGTGGCGCCTGCATCATGAACAGCTGGGCGTGTGACGGATACAGGGACTGCCCAGATGGCTCTGATGAGGAAGCCTGTCCAACTTCATGTAAGGCTTTCTCCTCCTTTACCCGCTTTTTTTTCCATAAATGCCTTTGCAGGGAGCAGATACCATTAAATGTGATATTGGGCCAGTATTCAATGCTGATGTAAAAGGGCACAGCTCTCGTGGCTCACACAGAGCACATCCATTTCTACATAATTTGCTGCTGTCCTTGCCTTCCAGGGATTAATGGGAAAATCACCCCTCAGTCCCAGTTCCAGGTAGACTATTACACCCCTCCACTGCCATCCATGATGTGACAGTGGCTTACATAGACATACCCGAGGTAGATTGAGACAGGTTCATTCAAGGACCAGCAGCAGCATAGCCATGGCAGCCCCCAGCTGCCTGAATATTTACCCAGGGTACCAGGCGGGTCTTGCAACCCTGGCTGAACATGGTGCTGCTCCAGCTACACGGTTAATTGGCCCCCAAGCCTGCGAGCTTAAAGCTAACTTGGGCATCTCCATGAGCTGGCGCTGTGCCTTCAGAGGCAATGCAGACACATCCTTCCCAGCTGCACAGCTGAGCCCCGTTGGAGACCTGCAGGGCTGGCTTCCCCATTTCTAGTTTGGGTTTACAGAGTAGCAAGTCAGTTGATTTTACAGTCCTCCTGAAAGAGAGGAGATGGAGAAGCGGGATCTGGTTATTTCCCAGCTGCTGGAGAGTTTGATACTTGTTAAGCAGGAAGAGGCTGCCATCTAGCGGAGAGGGGGGATCTGAACTTATTCGGTCCAGCCGATGCCCGGGAGAACCCAGCTGTCAGTCAATGCTATTGCCCGGGGAAGAGCTCTGCTCAGACTTGTGCAGTTTAACCACTCTTCTGTTCCTCCCGGTACCCAGTAATCAATGTCACTGCGACCTCCAGCACCTTCCTGGGCCGGTGCAGCCGATTCGAGTTCGAGTGCCAGCAGCTGAGGAAATGCATCCCAAACTGGAAGCGATGCAATGGCGTGGGAGACTGCCAGGATGGCACGGACGAGATGAACTGTCGTAAGTGCTTGTCCCCTGCATGCTGGAGGGCCCTAGGCTCTCCCTTCATCCAGGCTTTCTTTAATGGGAAGAGCCTCATAAAATGTCTCAGGCCCCTGGGAGCTCTGCTGGGACTGTGTCTGGAAATGTAATGTGCCAAGTGCGGTACTGGAGTAAGAAAGTGAGAAATCAGTAATAATATAACTCGTGTCTGGATTGGGGCCACACTGGCTAGGTGGTAATAGACATATAGAGCCCCATTCCAGGTGCCAACATCATGACTTGTTTTCCCGAATTGGAAAATTCAACCCACTCCCTTCATCCGTAGAGATGAATATTAAAATGCCTGATGTTTGCATTGAAAAAATAAATAAATAAAGCAAAGCCACTATTGTCCCGTAGCACTGAGGAGTGATGATCAGGAGCCAGGACCTCATTCTTTCAGGTGCTGCACCACCAGGGAACAGAAAGCAAAACCCTGCTTCGGATAACTGTCATCGCCTCTCATTTGCTTGTTTAAAGCATCCTTGTGTGTGTTCTTAATCTCCGAACATAACATTGAATCTTTCTGAACCAGCCTTATTACCAGCATCCTCGGTGATAACAGTCTCATACCGATATACTGCAGCAGCTTTCATCTCAAATGATCTCAGTGGGCTGTAGTGATGGAGTAGTCATGAATGATAATTGCAAATTCTATTCAGGGACCTGTTAATGTAATGCACTCACCTCTGCATTTGAACATGGTTGCTGGTTAGCAGCACCAGAGAGCACATTCAGGGAAGAAAGAAACTCTCAACCTCTGAGTCATGCTGTGTTTTTGGTTCCTTCAGCTACACCCAGCACACTGTCATGCCCTGATGGCTATAGATGTGAAGATGGGGAGGCCTGCCTCATGACAACAGAACTGTGTGATGGATTTCTTGACTGCCCAGATAGCAGCGACGAGAAAAACTGCACTGGTAGGTAGCTCCATCACAGGGCTTCTTACATTTGTCATAGGTTGGGCTACATTGTAATACAGAGACCGTCTCATGGGGTCTTGTCCTTCCATTCACAACAAACCAAAATCAGTCCTTCTTGAGTCATGAGTGGACAGACCATCTGCCTTCCTGTTTCAGAGAACATCATTGTCCATTTACTGCTATAGCAACTGCAGACCTACAAAAGTAATACTAGGGCAGTCAGGAGGGAAGTCACCTGATTTACATGGGTAATGGGCAGGTGCGATTTTGCAAGCTGCATCCTCCTCTGCAAGCATGACCCGGAGAATATTTGCACTGACCTGAGCTCCATGCTCCCCACTTGCTCATTCCTCTCATGCCCTCCTTCATTAGCCCTGCGGCGTCAGACACGCTGCACTTTGATGGGCGAGGAACCCAGCCCCGGTCTGTTCTGGGTAGATAACAGTAACGATCGATCACCGTCTCCTCCCAGCCGTGAGATTCAGCCATTTTAAAACTTGAACCGCTTGGGGTATTGAGCATCAATCAGTTTTTAGTCCTTTAATTAAATATTGATTCTGAGAAGCAGCCCAGACTCGGGGGGGATGGCACTGCCGGGACCCAGAGCTAGGCTGGAACGCCGAATTGAAGCCACAGCTTTCTCCTCCCAGCCAGCACTGCCGCTGGGAGTTTCAGCGCTTCCCCTTTGGACCGGCAGGCTCATTTGGTTTAATTTTCAGCTGATTAGGAAATTTAAGCAGGATCAGTTCAGTGCTTTCTGTTTGGTTTTCTTAATAAATGGAGGAATGAAGCCAGTTGGCTAAGCAGAGCCTGGGGAGCGCTGCTCGTGTCCACAGCTCTGGGCTCAGACTGGAGGAGGGAAGAGGTATCTGTCAACAAAGCAGTGATCCTGAGTTGAAGGAAGACAGCGAATGGAGGGGTGTAGATGGAGCAGGACAGACTACACGTGAAGAGACAGAGGAGAACCAGCTGGCCAGCAGAGATAGGGGAGGGGGTATTAGCACACACTGGACCGACGAGTAGGAGCAGGGAGATCTACTAACCAGTGGGTAGGTATACTGATAACAGCGCTCCTTCAGGGCCTTTCAGCCAAGCATCTCAACATGCTTTGCAGTTGCTGGAGCCTCTTTTAGATGTCAAACGTGAAGCACAGGGAGGGAACATGGCTTGCTCTGGATCACTTGGCAAGATCAGAAACCTTGTCTTCCAATTCCAGGCGCCCTGGTGCAACGACCAGATCAGACTGCCCTTCTGCGCAGCATTGTAAAGTCGGGATGAGCAGACGTCCCAGTCGCTCCAGATCAGACAGTCAGCATTAGAAGCCAGATCTCCACAATCTCTCCGCTCCATTCAGTCCAGAACTATTTTTCCTCTAACTGCCCACTCTGAACTAGGCAATATGGGGAAAAAACCATGCAAAAGAAAACCGTGACTGTTTACAGTTTTGATGTAGATTCATAAGTAAGCATCTTTCACAAGCAAAATAGTGACTCCTTTAGGTCAGGCTGCAGAGAGGGGCCACTTGGAAACCAGAGATACTCTTCTAACGTCATTTTAAATGGGGCATTATCCATGAGCTCCGATTCAGCGTATGCTTCAAAGCACCTCATGCACTGACTGCTCTTTGTGAAGCACTGTATTGGTTTCCCTCCAGTAAAATAATGCTCCTTGTTGTCTGCTTAGATGACACAATTGTGTACAAAGTCCAGAATCTCCAGTGGACTGCTGATTTCTCTGGTGATGTGACTTTAACCTGGGCTCGACCCAAAAAAATGCCCTCCGCATCCTGTCTCTATAACGTCTATTATAGGTAAGGCGCACAAGTTATTTCTGCCAAGCACAACTTTACTGTCAGTGTGGGTTTTTGTGTGTCGTGACAAAGTTAGGAGAAACCTTAGGCTCTTTGTGGGATCAGGGCCTTACGGGGATTCATTTCAACCTAAAAAAAATTGTTTCTGCATGAAAACCCAGCCCCCAGATGTCTATAAGTGGAGGAGATTGATGGTAAACTGTTTTGCTGTTATTTTTTTCAGCGTGCATTTGACAGCACTTTTGCATATAGGTGTTTTTACTGATTTTCCTTATGTAATCAGCTTCTTTTTCTGATTGTTTTCTTTGTTCGGGAAACAATCCTTTGGGTCTTTTCTTTGTGTGGGAAACAATTAGTAGGAGAGAACAAGAGTCAAGTTAGGGGAGAGTAGTTGGAATAAAAATTGATTTAAGTGGCTGTTGTAAATCCTTCAGCTATTTGTAACTTGCTTTTTGAAACTGCTTAACTTTCAAGTTTAACAATGAACAAGAAAAACAAGCAGTCTCTAAAAGCATAGCCTGATGATTCGCGCTCCTGAGACAAGTTAAAACCTCTTGTTACCAAACTGCTTCCAGACCTAAGTGGTTTTAATCTCCTACACAGGATGGTTGGTGAAAGTATTTGGAAAATTTTAGAAACTCACAGCAACAAAACAAACAGCATCTTAAAAGTCCTCAAGCCGGATTGCACGTACCAAGTCAAAGTCCAGGTCCATTGTCTCACCAAAATCTACAACACTAACGACTTCGTTACTCTGCGCACACCGGAAGGATGTAAGCAGTCTTGCTTGTTCTCCTTGGACTCCCTAGGTTTGCAAACCTATGGTGATCAAGTAACCCCAGCATGTGATTCTTAAAGGATAACAGTGGGAAGCATCCCACAAAGTAGCCCCATGCCCTTCTCGAGTGCCTCTCTGATCCCCGTTCCCTGCCTGATCTGCTGCTTTGCTTCCTGCCTCCTTCCCAGTGCTCCCTGCCCAATTTACTGCTTTGCTCTCTGCTCCCTGCCCTGTGTGCCACTGCGCTCCCTGTCCCCTCCCTGATCAACTGCGTGCCACACAAGCTGCCCGTGTTGGCACCTCTAGCACCTGTGCTGCAGCTTGGCCACCCCCCAGTTTAAAAGATGGAGTTGCATTTTCTGAATAGCGGCCCATGACCTTTTGCGGTAGACCTAAGGGACACAGCACCAGTGGGAGTTCATTTGGATAGCTCTTTTGATCCCGGGATCTGTCCCCTCATCCGCGGTTGTGCCTCTAACCAAAAAGAAATAGGGGTCGCTGGGAAATTCACCATTTGTACTACTCTTCGGAGGTTGTGGCATTGTTGGAGCCATGTGTAGGGA
>NW_005841952.1:1392326-1431097 GCF_000455745.1 Alligator sinensis
GGGTGGAGGCCTGGGCTGGGGAGATGGGACAAAATAAATGATGTTGGTTTCTTTACAGTCAGGAGGAAAACTTGCACTGAAGTCAAAATTTCTCTTGTTAGGTGCAATGTTTCTAAGGGATGGCTAGGACACAAGACACATCCAGGGCCTGTTCATTTCCCCTAGTAGGAGAACTTACTCATAGCCAAGGTCTTGCTTATGGCTCGGCCATTATGGTCCTGACACGCTGACTCCTGTGCATCCCTAACCTATCTGTTTCTTTGCCAGTACCCGATGCCCCTTTCAATCTTCAGCTGTCCCTAAACAAAGAGGTCGAAGGCACAGTGAGCAGCCGCTGGACTCCACCTGCGAATGCCCATGGCCTGATACGAGAATACATTGTGAGTGTTGTTCAGTACCTTGTCCTTGGCCCCCGTGTTGAGTGGGAGCTCTGCAGGCAGATCAAAGGAAGGGGTTCCTCTCTCAGGAAGAAGCAACATGACAGTGCATGGCCCTGGGAGTTAATGATATCACCTCCGTACCATACAATCACTGAAATACCCATTCAGATTTAGGGATGCCATAAGCCTTTGCTTCTGAGACTGATGACAAGACAGAAAGGTTTCTGTTTCTTTCCTTAGACACATGATAAAAATAATTTTCAGAAAAAGACCCACGGTTCACAGAACTGAGTCGCTTTAACCTGGCCCACTCTCCTGTTATAGGCCATGATAAACCCAAATGGTAAATTTTCCTGGATTCTTGGCAGTCCTCTACACTTGCCAGGGCTGGTGAGGTGAAACTTGTATGATTTCTTTAGCACGCTGATTCTCAACCAGGGTGCCTTGAGATCCTTTCAAAGGTGCCTCGGGGTGCCATGCAGTGTTAATATTCTCTAACGCGCATACATGATTCACCAGATAAACCCAGAGATTTCAAATAAAAATTGATAGTGTTAAAATCATCCTGACCTGCTGGGGTTTGTCTGAGTTCTTTGCCGCAGAAGGATTGCTCTTGTCTTTTCCCATAGTCAAGAAATGAGTGAAAACTAAGAGCTGGCATTTTTCAAGGGGTGCCTTGAGTCTGATGAGGGAAGCCTTGGCTCTGGAAGGTAGAGAACCACTGCTTTAGTAATTTGTGTCAAGGTGTCACTTGCTTTACTTAATCCCTTAATGGATGATATTATTGGTTATTGGGAAGGGCCAGATCTTACCCTGTGATCCACAGGGTGTGTGTAGCAGAGGACCTTTCAGACACGTGTGTGTGGCCTAAGCATTTGTCCGTAGGCAAGGTGCAGATGCATACTAGGAAGGTATTTTACCATGTCTCTCAGTTTAGACCAGCTGTGTTGGGGGAAGTTGTGTGGTTCCAATTAGAAACGGGCTGCCTAAGCCTAACTTTTCAGACATCTTCAAGTTGTGACTCTTCTCTCAGTTGTGAAGGCCTGTACTACCCTATCACAGGAATATCTGTCCAGCACATGGCCCAATTACATTGCTCATTATGAAGCTCTGATCTCTTCTTTCCACATGATTAGGTGGAATACAGCAGAAGTGGCTCCAACGAGTGGTCATCACTTCGAGCCAGTAGGAACTATACTGAGATCAAGGACCTGCAGCTCAACACACTGTATACCTTTAGAGTGAGTATTTTTAAAAGCCTTTACTTACAGATGGAGCAGAGGTTTCCTTTAACGGGTGATCTGAGACCTGCATAGTTACCCGACTAACAACGTGCCAGCTCAACCTGGCACGAGCCTAAGACCAGCACAATTGCTGCCTTTGCCATTACGAATGGAAGGAGTCAAGCTTGTATTTTTTAAAAGTCATCACTAATGGCCTAATTCTGAAGTCACTGTGATTGGGCGAGGTCTGGGTCAGCTACAGATTTAGTCCTAATTGTGTCACTTGGGAAAGAAATGGGGTGGATGTGTGGAGGGAAGTCATTGGATGGGGTATAATGTTAAAGGCTAAATTAATGGGACGGGGATTTGCATGAGAAAACACTGGGGAAGGTATGGCCCTGACCTGCCGATTTTCCACATTGCTTAGCTCAATCACTGATATCAGTAGGGATTCAGTGTTAAAGCAGATGTCAGGATATAGCCTTCGTGAATCCATACTACTTTTACGCTGGTTTGTGCTATCCCTTTCGGGCAGAAAAGCGGGTGTGCATTGTAATATATGCACTTGCCTTTCTTTATGCAAGACAGTTTCCAAATTCATTGCAGCAATGGACTTCATGGCAATTATGGCTCTTTATATCAGGGCAGAATTATTCAGAAGCCCCTTCACTTGAGAAGCCTTTTTTATAAAGACCTTGTCCTCAGGGTAATCTAAGGAGGTGCAGGTGATATATCTGCACCTCCTTAGATTACCCTAATTAACTCCAAGTAGCTGTGCTTTATCTTTGTTCGCAACCCTTTTATTACCGAGTAATTAAGCCACTTTGTTTTGCTTCCAAGTCCATTTCTCTTCAGTTCCACCCTATCAATAACTCTGCTCGAAAACTCATACTCTGTTTTCATTATCACATTTTGACAATGTGCATTTGTTCATATTAACTAACCCTCTAATTTGAAAAAAGGTTGCCGCGGTAACTAGTCGGGGAGTAGGAAACTGGAGCGATTCCAAATCCATCACCACCACAAAAGGCAAAGGTAAGCCATTTTTATATGTTTCAGTTTGAATGAGCGTGGGCAACATAGAAAAAACGAATGAAGTAAACAAGCATGAATAACCATCTGATTTCTCTTTTTTTTTTTTTTCCCCTCTGTTAGGATTTTTAATGGTTGTATTGGCTCTGCTTGTGCCATTTAGAAATGCAGTACAGGTGCTGTAGAACTTGCAAGTTAAAAAAAAAAAAGAGACTGTCAAATTGAAAATCTAACTTTAGAAATCCAAATCCTATTGTTGTGCTACTATTATCGCCTTCCATTTTTCAGCCTGGAAGAACTTGGAAAATCTAATTTATTTTTTACTGCCCTGGCTTCTGTTAGCTTTGTATTTCATGTAGTCTGGACTGCGAAAAACATCTAATCAGCTTTACTGAGGTTCCAGTGCAGTCACCTGATATCACAACGGTTAGATTACAGATACCAGAGTCATGTTTAAATGCAACCAAAAAACCCCCCAAAAAAACAGAACTTTTTAAAAATAAAACCTTGGAATCATTTTTATTATGAGTTTCTATATCAATTGGGATTTTTTTTTCCGAAAAAAACTTACATGTCAATCCTAAGTGTGCTGACAGTGTCCCTTTCAGTGATTGGCATTGATTTGTGGCTGTAAATCCGCTTTCAGCAGCGCAAGAAAAACAGGGAAAAAAGAGCAGGCTACTGAAAATATGTAACAACCCTGAGAATATAAAGAGCGACCAGTAACTAATCATTGGAAGGCAGAGGGAGAAAAAATTGAAACAATTTGCAGGATTTTCCAATAAATTCTGCTCTGACCCACTCTAAACTCAGCATCCTCTCTTCACCTTTTATTCCAAAGTATTAGTCCCACCTTAAAGTATTGACTGTAAAAGAGCGCTCATCTCAGTGATTTCAGAGACTGAAGTCAATATTGTGGTCTACGGCGCAGATTTCTTTCTACGTGGAAGAAATCCTTGGTAGAAGACCTTCAGGATAACAACTATAACAATCTGCTTTTTCTAGTGCCATAGAAATACAATTGTGTTTTAGAGTTTTGACCTTGAATTAACATCTGTTTATTCTCTTCAGTTATTCCGCCGCCTACCATACATATTGAGAGTTACAGTGAAGACTCTATTAGTTTCACCCTGAAAATGGACACTAAAACTAAGGTAAGGCTGGCTGGAACCAGAGTTAGATCAGAATCGTAAATAGTTGGCATAATAGACATGTATTGCACGATAAAGTATGCCACTCGGTGTTGTTTAGCCAAATGAACATCCCAATTTTGAGATAAGCAAATCACCCATTTGGAAAGTAAGAATACAGTCATCAAGGGGTTGGGTTTTTTAAGACAGGTTTAATAGTCAATACCTAATTACCCTAGCTCTGCCTGGTATTTACCATGTAATGAAAGGGTTCAGAGACCCCAGGGCAAATGCAGAGAGTGCTGGTAGCACAGTGCATGCCCTGCAGTTTTCACATTGATAAATGCCTTGACGCTAGGAGGTAATGTGGAAGCAGGGTTGCCAGTCTGGTACTGGTTACTTCTTCAGACTCTCTGACAAGGACTGGGAAACAGCAGGGTTCTGTTTTCATACAGGTCCTAACCAGATCTCCAGCATATGTGCCGTAGAGGCTTGATACGTATCTCCGGATCCTAAAGGACAACAAGCCAGCAAAGCAAGAACTAACAAAAGATAGCTTCTCCCTGTCCTCAGCATTAAAATATTCAGACTTTTTTCAAAAGTAGGGTTTCCGGACATCTCCTTATTACAAGTCCTGTACGGGTACAGGTGTTTAAGGGGTGGAGAGGCATGGAGATGGTGAGCAAAAAGAGCAGATAGGTTGGACGTAAGGAAAAACTTCTTTACTGTCTGAGTCCCCAGGGCCTGGAACAGACTCTCCCCAAAGGTGGTGCAAGCACCTACTTTGGAAACTTTACAAAAACACTTGGATGCTTATCTTGCTGGGTTCTTTGACCCTAGCTGACTTCCTGCCCCTTGGGCAGGGGGCTGGACCTGATGATCTCGTGAGGTCCCTTCCAGCCCCTAACATCTATGAAATCTATGACATAGACTGCCCCAGTTGCTCCACTTGTGATAGGAGATCCAGTATGAAGGTGTACTATGTATGTAAGGTGTACCATTCATCTTGTACTGTGTAAAGAGACAGCTGAACAAAGAGCTCATGCATCCTATGTGCTTTTGCTGCTTGGTAGGTGACTGGTTATGTCGTGAACATCTTCTGGACATTTGATACCCACAGGCAGGAAAAAAGGACTTTGTTCATAGAGGGAGAAAAGTCCACGCAAAAAGGTAAAACTTCTGGCTGTAAAACTCTCGTCCTGAAGACATCCTGGTGGGGAGATTGTCATTGTTATAGATTGGCATTTCAGTAGTTCTTAATCTAGGTAGGGTACTCATGCGAGTAAGGTTTATTGTGTGGGCAGGTCATTTCAGGACAGGACTGCAGATTCATGATCCCTGTGAAAACTCTAGATAAATAGTGATTTCAAGTGGAGTTTGGATTCCCCTGGCTATAAAGACTTCAGTGTCATGGCTGCATTGGGAAAAATAGTCCTTTCCTTCTCTTTTTCACGCAGGGTTTTGGCCACTGGAGTTTTGCTGTCAGGAACCCCCATGCCCAACATTGCTCAGGGGACACACTACCTTACCACGGGAGGGAGATACATCTACAGATATGCCAAAATCTGCCCAGAATCTGTAGCTGGCCTCCATTTAGCCTCATCCCCATGTACAGCAGAGTCACTCCATGGAAACTGGGTGGAGCAGACTATATCCCAAAAAGGAACTGAAGGAATAGGTGCTATATAAAATACAGAATAAAGGACTAGATGTTCAACCATTAGCATCCGCTAGTGTGATTGCCAGTTATAAGCAAAGCAGGTGCAGTGCTGCCCTCCCTGAGTATTTGCAGACACAATTTAGGTAACTTAGATGCCTGGCATGCTAGCTTGCCTGGCTTGAGTGGAACATTTTGCCTTGAAGTGGTATTTATGGCACTTCATCCTCACTGAGCAGCCTTGCAATGAATAGTCTCCACCTTAGAAACTTAACACCTATTCAGCAACAAGTCAAGCATGACTTGGGTGAAACTCCAACATGGCCGCATTAATCCGATTGATTATTAATTCTGTCCTCTCTTAGCTAGGAGAAATCATTGTTATTTCCAGTCAAGATTGAGGAAGGCGTCAAAATAAAGCAGCAGATTCATAATATGTCCCCCAGGTGAATCGGTTTTAAAAAACCCCACCAAATTAATGAGAAGACAAGCCAGATAAGCAGGTGTCTGTGTCATGGAAGTAACCATCTACCAGAACAATTGTCTGTTGCCCAGTGGTTTCATTAATTCACCTAACCAAGTGGCTCAAATCTTTCTTTTTGTTCAGTGGCTAATTTGACAGCTCACACACCGTATGAAATTTCTGCTTGGGCCAAGACCGAACTGGGTGACAGTCCTTTGTCTTTTGCACATGTTGTGACCAGTGGTACGAGACCCGCACCTCCAAGCCTCAAAGCCAAAGCCATCAACCAGACGGCGGTGGAATGTAACTGGACAGGACCAAAGCACGTGGTGAGGCCCCGTTCGTTCCTCTCTCCCATGACTCGTGTCAGATATACCCCTGGAACCTCAGGCCAGAAAATATTAGGACAAAGTTTTTGACTGCCATTGCATTTCCATCAAGTGCTAGGAAAATAAGAGTGACCTTGAAAGTTTTTGCAGGGATTGGCATTATGGGCTCTATGAAAGAAGAAGGATGTACATGAAACCACATAGCCGCTTGTTGCTAGGTTTATTTCCCCTCTAGGCCCATACACCACAAAGAAAATCCCATTCTGTGACACAGGGTCATGACAGACTTAGCTGAGGGGTCCTAAGGGACCGGGCAGTTTTCAGCTCTTCTGTCCTTGACAATAATGTATGACCCAAGATTTAATCATAATGTGTGGGTCATATGGTAGGTAAGATGTCATATGGTTGTTCTCCTCTTCCACAGGTATATGGTGTTTTCTATGCTACATCTTTCCTAGAGCTATACAGAAACCCTCACAACACTACCACTACTGCATATAACATCACCATGATTGTGAACAGGGATGAGCAGTACCTGTTTCTGGTAAGGTCTTTACATATATTTTCTCTTCCTCCTGTACAGCTAGCATTAACAGGTCACAGAAATCAGAAAAAATGGCTTTAATTGGCCTGTCTTCATTTTAAGGTCCGTGTGATATCGCCTTATCAAGGGCCACCTTCTGACTACATTGTGGTGAAGATGATACCCGACAACAGGCTTCCTCCTCGGCATCTCCATTCTGTGCTCACTGGAAAGACATTTGCAGTCATTAAATGGGAGTCGCCCTACGATTCACCTGACCAGGACATGGTATTAGCTTCATGCACGTGGCTCATGCTCATGAACAACTGGTTATTCAAACCACGAAGTGCCTTCAGTGGCAAAATATGCTCTACAAAATACAAGTTTATTAGCTCACACTAGCTATTGGAGAGCACTGAACATCAGAGTGGGCCTGATTTTGATCTCACTTGCAATGGTGTAAAATCAGAATTAAGTCCACCAAATTCAGTGCAGTTGCACTATGTAAGTTCAGCTCAAAAGAAAACCCTGCACTTTTAATACAAAAGTTTCAAGACCATCTTGAACATCTGGGATTTTCAGTTAAATAAATACCTGGCAGAAAACGAGATTATATGTTGAATTATCCAACACAGTGCAGACAAATTTTCTTTGTTCTCTCTTATCCTCCAGATACCACATTGGCTGCCTCAGTAAATAGTGTGTTGGGGCATTGATCCAAGCCCACAGTAGACTTTATTAAATTTGCATTTTGCCACAATTATGATGTACAACCTGGCATCTGCATATGAAGGGGAAACTTTCACCATTCACTTTGTATGCAATTTTCCTTCCCTTCTGCAGTTATATGCTGTTGCAGTAAAGGATTTAGTAAGAAAAATGGATAAAATCTACAAAGTGAAAACCCGTAACAGCACAGTGGAATACACCATTAAAAAGCTGGAACCTGGAGGAAAATATCACATAATCATTCAACTCGGAAACATGAGCAAAGAATCCAGCATGAAAATTAACACAGGTAAGGAAAGAGCATTAACATTTAAATATCCTAGCAAGTCCTTGCATGACTGCCCACTAGAGGGTATCTTACACCTTTCACGGACACACACACAATCTACTGGTTCTCAACTTTGAAAAAAAAAAAAAAGATTCAAGGCACCTGTTATAAAATGCCAGCTTGTAGTTTTCACTTGTTTTTTGACTGCAGAAAAATGAGAGAGCAGTTCTGTTACAAAGGACTCAGAGGACACATCCCCACAAGTGGGATCGTGCATTTCCCTGGGCACAAATAGCAACCGCACTTGTTCGTGCACTGCTACTTGTCCCCAGGCAACACCTCTGTATGCACACTCTGGCTCACAGCAAATTCCCCTGGGTGGGGTAGGGGAGGCTGGGACCAGCACCAGGGCTGGCCCCAGCAGCCTGATCTGGAGTCCTGGGGGCTTCCTGGAGCTGCAGGGGCAGCGATCCACATGTGTGGAGCCTGGCCGGCAACTGGAGCATGGCTCCGGCTTTGGGTGGCGCATGCTGCAGCCACGTGCACCACCCTGCTTTTTTCTGCCATGTTTTTTTTTTTTACTGGAATCTCCTGGTGTCAAAAAACCCACTGTGCTGCTGATTAGCAGTGCAACGAATGCTTGCATGTGAGGTTTGTGGTGCCACAGATGGGTTTGCAGCTCCACAAACCACACCTGCGTGCTTGTGGGGATGCGGCCTTGACCGTAAGTCAGAACATTGGTAACTCTGTGGGTTCCTCTGAAATCTCTGGGTTTATCATTTGAATTATGCTGGCACACCTAGCAGTGCTAACATTGTGTGATACCCTGCAGCTCCTTTGAAAGGATCTTGAGGCATCCCAGTGTGTCATGGGACCCTGCCTGAGAATCGCTGATCTAACACTTTTGCAGGGTTGGAGGCAGGCTCCTGGAGTAGATGCCTCAATGGTTTGGTTTGATGTAAACTTTTCGAGTTCCTTTGTCACCCAGTCCATTTTCCTCACCTGAGGCCAGATCCCGAGAGATGCTGGCATTTGTGCAAATACTACTGAAAACCAAAAGGCTTTCAGCATAGGGGAAGGGGGTCATTATAACAGGTGGGGAATTTTCTCTCTTGCTTGAATCAAGAGAGCAAAAACTTTATTGCAGGAAGGCAACAGACTAAACGCTGCCTGCTTTTGTTAGCCCTAGTTGCAATGTTCAGAATGATTTCAGTGGGTCCAGATCAGCTCTTGAGCATCATTTCTGCTTAAGCAGAGCACTGTGCTGACACAATATAAAAACACTGACACCTGCGGTTCTTTAGAGATTTGTTTATTGCAGTTTCTAAATGGAAGGAACTTATCATCACTTAAAAATGAATGCGTCTGCCATTTCCCTCTCATTTACAGTTCCTCTGTCTGCACCAGATGCCCTAAAAATTATAACCGAGAATGACCACATTCTGCTTTTTTGGAAGAGTTTAGCCTTAAAAGAAAGTAATTTTAACGAAAGCCGGGTAAGTCACGCACAAAGCTTGTTTGTCTTTTGGTTTGATAAAGATGACTTGAGAACACAGCACACTGACAGGTGTGTCCCAGTGTGCATGTATATACACGTGTGGGACATCTCCCGTGTTTCTCAGTATGCTGTACTCCACAGTAAGAATACAACAAAGCTGTCGTTGGGGACTGTTTCCCAGCCTGGTGTTGCTCCTTTGTTTCTAAGAGATAGAGAGACTAGCTGGAACCACTAGAAACTCAAGTTAATCCCTTCAGTATTAAGGAGAGAGGGAAGACTCAGCTCACCATGCTGATTCCCACCCTAGCAAGCTCAAGCAAGAGTCATCCTTAGGGTCTTTCTTATGAACCCTAGATTGCTTATTGGAGACTGTTTCTGTCCCTTTGTGATCCTTGCCTCCTGTCCAGCAGGTATTTCTGCAGGAATTTTTGCCTTTTCCTAGGAAACTTCTCTTCAGCAGTACTTTAAGGTGTTCTTGCCCTCCGTGCCATGATGTACATGCTCTTCCTTTTGCAGGCCATTATCTTTACTAAATTGCTGCAAGGTTTGGTCACTAGAGACATTTATACACATTCTCCAGGAAGTGGTGGGGAGGTGCATTAATTAGAGTGGCTTTGAGTGCATCTTTAATTAAAGCATCCAGAGCATCACGTGTACCAGCATCCCTCCACTGCAAAATAGCAGCGAGGACACTTTAACTAAAGTTCGTCAAATGAGCTTTAGTTAAAGGCACCCCTACCACCATTTTTCAGCGTGGGGACACTGATACATGTGATGCTGAAATCTGCTGGAGTGCAGTAATTACTACGCTCCAGCAGACTCAATTAATCAAGTCTGCTCCGGTGCACTGTAATTACAGCGCATCGGAGCAGCCTCCCTGCACGTGTATAGGCTCCCTGCAGTTGTGAGAAGGATGTCTTTCCTTTGGGAAAACATCAGCCTCTTGAGGTAGTTAAGTGTATCAGGGGGTTTAGTACAGAGGAATGAATTCATGTTCTCCATTGCATTGTTGGTGGGTCTGCGTCACAAAACCAATCTCATAATCAGACTGTTTTTGACAGTCTCTTGTGATGCTGAGGTCTGAGTGGTTCCTGGAGACGGGAGTCTCCCTTCAACTCCTGACTGTCTTTACAGGTCAGGGTTGTCTGAAGCAAGCTTGTCAAAACCCAACACCGTTCTGCCGAATTAAATTCATTAGCAAGTTTAAGAGTCTGTCAGAAGTAGCAAACCTTGACCTGCAGTTTTATCTCAGTGGAGGAACAGAATAATTTGCGTGACTTGTTTTTTTTAAATCTCAGGGTTATGAGATTCACATGTTTGACAGCGCAATGAATATCACAGCTTATCTTGGGAACACCACAGAGAACTTCTTCAAAATTTCCAACCTGAAGCTTGGCCATAACTATTCATTCACAGTTCAGGCCAGATGTCTTTACAGTGGACAGATGTGCGGGGAGCCTGCTACACTTCTTTATGATGAACTAGAAACTGGTAAGGCACTAGCTTGCTTTTTTTCCCTCCTCTTCTTTAAGCCAAGCAGCAAAAAACTATCTTTTAGCAATGGAGCACAAGCTAATTTGTTTCCTGGAAGCTCAGGTGGGGGAGGAATTCAACCAAATATAATATCGCTAATGAAATCAGTGTTTGCATCCTACCAGTAGTCATCTAAAGGAAATCATCACATAATAGCCAAGACTTGAATGAAGTGGTGATTTTGCATATTCATATTTATTTATTCCACCAGTGGCTCTTTAGGACTATGAATAGGTAGGATTATGTTCACTATAGGTAGTGAACACTATAAAACAGCTGTTATAGTTGGCAGTTTTTTCCTCTCCTTATAGGTGAAGATCACGCAGCATCCCAAATGGGAAAATCCACGGACGTAGCTGCCGTTGTGGTCCCAATCTTATTCCTGTTGCTTGTGACCGTGGGAATAGGGTTTGTTGTATTATACATGAGACACAGAAGGCTTCAGAACAGTTTCACTGCCTTTGCGAATAGCCACTACAGCTCTCGTCTCGGCTCAGCTATATTCTCATCAGGTGATGATTTAGGTATGTAAAGCAATTGGTTCCCTATGCCTGTATGTCACTGTAGCTTTGAGGACCTGAAACCATTGACGCTCATTGTATGTAATGGGACCTGTGTTTGCAAGTGGTAGGAATTACTTCAGTTCCTGATGACTTTTCAGTTGTAACGAGCAGGCTTTCCTCCAAATAACGCACAATTTCCTTTGGCCACAGCAATGTGATTTGAGGCTCATTTCCCAGCTACCTTTGGCTCTGTTCTCAGAGCATGTATCTGCAAGTAAACAATATGTGAGCAAACCCCACTGACTCTGCCGCCTTGGCCATGCTCTAGCCCATGCCATCCCATCCACAGCAGCAAACAAGAGAACTGTACACTGCACCAGTACTTATCCATGTCTTCTTATCTACCTCTGGATGCAGGGAAACTTGGGTTCCAGTCCTAAAAAAATCAGCCCCTTCATCTGTCTGGGTCAGGCAAAGTGAGAACTCCATGCATCTTACTGGGTGCATCTACATGTGCAATTAATTTGAAGCAATAAAGTCTGGGTTAGTTTGAGCCAGAGTAAACTACACCTGGGTGCATTGTCTACATGTGCACCTGGGACAGCAGCAGTTTGAGCTGGAGCAGAGCAGTTTACACCAGGGTTGAGGGCACAGGGGGGGTCCGTCCAGGGCTCCAGGTGGCGGCATCAGGCAGCGGAGGGGCTGTCCGGGGACGAGGGTGCTGAGAGTGCAGAGCTGCATGGCTAGGTGGCAGGCAGGAGTCTGGCTCACTGTTGGCTGGGATGATTGTAGCCAATTTATGCTTATGGTCAGTCCCTACAAGTGCATTTAATTGCAGTTAATTACCCCACCGTAAGATAGTACTGTCAGGGAGAGTACTGCCTTCCGGAGGCATCAGTTAGTTTACTGGAGCTTAACAGCGTCACGCGTATAGACGATGACACTTTACTCTGCAGCTAATTAGTCTACTCTACAGTTAAGCGCATGTGTACATACAACCACTGTGTTGGGTTTTAATCCTTTGCCATTATTAACCCTTGGAGGATTTGCTGTAAGGATTCAGGCTTATTTTACCATCCTCACCCAAAATTGCTCTTTTTCCATTCCTGTTCCATAGCTACCTCAGCCATTTCTGTATTTGCAAGACAAATTTGTTATTATATTCTGGGTATATGGGGTCATTTCCAACTTCTGTAATAACTTGAATTACCATAAAGAGCAGCTGGAACAGGAACATACTTTTCTGTATTGAGTTTGGGGGATCCTTTAAGTTGAAAGCTGCTGTGGACTTACCTTGTTTGATTTAAGTCTGTTGACTTGGTTTCCAGTGTTGCTGACCCTCAAAAAATGCTTTTTGTCAATATTGTTACCCTAGTGATTTCTTCTTGCATAGACTGAAGCAAACTACCGTATCAGGTAGTTAGGGGAGAGGGAATCTGTTTGAATGCCGAGTATGACAGTAATAATGCCTGCGTTTTCCACTACATTTTCCCTGTATGCAGGAGGTCAAACTAGGGATGAAGACAATAGTATCAATTTCAGATAATGGGGTTATAAACAGTATAATTATTATGTCTGTACGCTCCTTTAGTGTAGCAAAACTGTTGCAACTTTGAGCCAGTGGGCACATCTACATGTGCATTAATGTGCTGTGGTTACTGCGCATTAAGTTCAGTACCTGTAATAACAGATTCTAACTAAATGCGCAGTAACAGGCACTACTGTGCAGTGCACTGGCACACACCTTTTAAGTGACTCTAATGCGCAGTAGACTATTTCTAGCGCGCGTTAGCGCAATAGCGTGGTATACGCTGTGATGTGGTAATGCACAGTAGAATTAGTCTACTGCACATTTAGCATTGCATGTAAATGCGCCCAGTGTCATTGAGGGTTAGAGTTGCAGCGATTTAACTAACTTGTATCACTGCGAGAACCTGCAGAGACAGATTGTTACAGCCGATGCACGCTCCCAAGTGACAGCTGCCCTTACCCTCTTAAAGGGGTGAAAAAGTATTTTTGCCCACAGCCTGGAGGATCTAACATTTCCTTCCAGACATAAGCTCTGTAGAAGCACTAGAGCGAGCCATATGACAGAGCATTGTGTTTGCTTTCTAGGTGACGAGGACGACGAAGCACCGATGATAACTGGATTTTCAGACGACGTCCCCATGGTCATTGCGTGAAGCTCATTTCTTGACTGTAAACCAAATGGTGTAAATATTTCATTTGATAAAAATAGTCAATTGTTTATTTTACAAATGCACTTTGAGTTGCAATACGTTATTTTTATATGGGCCAAAAAAAGAAAAAGAAAAAAAAACACTTTGTAGTAATCAACTGTGAACTGCAAAAACCAGGTTGATTTAGTAACAAATTGCTTTGATTTAACATTAATTTAGTCTTACAAGGCTATGCTTGCTGGGCATGCTTTCAAGTCTGTGAGATATTTTCTGTTGATGAAATTGGCTACTCTTTTTATTTTTCTAAGACAATAATAAATTTATTTAAAAAAAATTCAGGAGATTATATAGAGAGAGAGAGAGAGAGATAAGTAATATAGTCCCTGAAGGTTTTACTTTTACTTTGAAAATCGTTTGGACTTTGTTTTATATGGAAGTATTTTGTTTTGTTAATTTATTGGGAAATCTGCGTTAGATCAGATTTTCAGAGTCGTCAGACATTGTACACATTATTGTGTAGAACATGTGCCACTTTATCTTGCAAGGCAGTAGTTTTTCATCACCAGATTCATTGTTGTTGCCATAAAGCAAATAAAACAAATGTTATTTTGCTTTTTAATATTTTTCCATGATTCAACAAACAATTTGGGGTCATTATTTTGAAATGTGGGCCCCTTTTCAGGATAGCTCTTAAGTATGAAATTAACTTTAAGCATGGATTTAAATCCTAATTACTTTAGCAGGACGTAAGCCAGTGCTTCAGTGCTTTCCTGAACTGGGGAATGCAGATCTATGAAGCAAATGTACCTGATTTTCAGAGATGCTCAGGACCCCACAGCTCCTGCTGACTTTGAAAAGTCAGGCCACTTTTTAACCCAGACTCAATATGTGCCTAACTATAAACACATACCTAATGATGCACCTGAGTCAAGGTCTTATTTAAGAGATTCAGGGCCACATTGTGCCAATGCTTATGCATGTGAGTGATTTCACACACACATACACACACACACACACTAGTAGTATATTGTCAGCCACTGTGCTACTCACATGAGTAAAGTTACTTGTATGATGAGTTTAGAGATCTGGCACGAAATAGGGATTTAGGTATGCATATGCAAGCACCCAGGTTTTCAGTGTTTGTCCCTTACCTCCACACTCGATGTTACTACAGTCTGCAATGTTCTGTAAATCACCAGCATTGTCCTAAATGCTTTAGGGTTACGCGCAATAGTGAAGTTGTTAATTGTACCCTCTATTGTTTTGCCTGATTTTCTCATTAAATAGTTTTCTAATGCCTGTCAATAACATCACTGGAAAAAAAATGGCCAGTAATATTTTTAAAACACAAACTCAGTGAGACAAAACATATACCCTCCAAGATACTAATGTATTGATGTGTGACCCAGGAAAAACCTCAGGGTAAATGCAGAGTAAGTGCTGAGACGTAGGTGTTCCGCAATCTTAAAAAGCCTTATGCATCTGAAAATCCAAAATTATTTGCATTTGCAATAGGATTCTTTATTCCTTCCTATTATCTGAAAGTAGCTGTGGCTCTAACTTCAATTACGAAGTAACACACACACACACACATATATATTTTGTGTGTGTACACACATATATATTTTGTGTGTGTACACACACACACACACACAGTACTCACCATCTTGCAGTTACTGTAGGCATACTACCAGTTACAAAGCTCAAATTTAGCCTCTGGAAATGTATGGTATCATTGCCTAGCCTTCTTGTGATAGTAGAGCGTGAATCTCCCCACCACGTCAAACTACTTGCCACCCCAAGTGAATGTTCATGGGTCACGTTGATACATATTCTGTATATGCAAAACCTAGCCACTGTACGCAGTACAATTCAATGCATTGTCTTGTCATGATGTATTTTGTTTGATTAAATCAAAAGTATCTTTGTTGTGTAATTTAAAATATAATTGCAGTCTTCCGACAGATGGAGTGAGAGCAGAAAGGGCCAACCATATTTTGATAGGCAATGGATCTCTTTAATTTCAAATACAGGAAATATATAAATAGTACAAGTTCTGTATGCTTCCATGTGCTAGAGAAATACAAAATATATATTTTAACTAATCATTATCACTGTCCTTAGCCAATGATAAATTGATTTAATGTTTTTCTGTCGGTGGCCAAAACTAATTTGGATTCGACTACTGATGCTTTATTTAAGCTTGGGAAGTTGCGGCTTCCTTGTTTACTTGGCTAGAGCACCAGATGTTGTTCTGAAGTACATTGTGAGTAACACCAGCACAGCATGCTATCATATTGAATCATTCAGGATTTACATTAGAATATCCCAGATTAGAATTTAGTCTAGCATCACAAATTCCTAGATTCATCAAAAGATTCAAATGAGTTTCTAGGAAAAAGAAAGAACACGAGAGAGAAAATATTCATCCCAAGAGTCCAGCTACTGTTTCTTTTTAAACAGTTGCATCTCCCCAGTTAACACTGCCTTAAAAAAGGCAGTCTCTCAAAGGGTATGAGTTTCTATTGCACATTCAGCCTGGTCAGATCCTACTTGCTTTATTTGTACTCCCACTTCACAAAATGTATCCGAGTAAGACGAGCAGGATTTCACCCCCATTTTTCACCCGTAATGAAATACCCTAAGGATGAGCTCCATTAACTAACCTCATGGCCATTTGAAATATCCAACCAAGATTCCTCAGTACGTTTTCAAGCTTTTGACAAGAAAGACCCAGTCCAGTTGGGCAACTGATAATTGCTGGTCATTCAGAAAAATTTCACTGCACTCATTACTCAGCAGCATATGTACCCAACGTAGGCCGTGTCCAGTTTAAAATATGCTGTTGGAAATTAAACGTGCTGGATAACAGTGCCTCAGTTATATAATGCATGCGAAACCGGGTCTGCACAATGTCCGTGCGTTGCTAATGTGAAATGAAGGATTTCAGTGGCATTGAAGCAATGCATGGCCCTTGTGCTAAGTCTGCAGGACCGAATTCCACCCTGTGTGAATAAGTACTGCGGTGGATAGACATCCTCAACCCTTAAACATTTTCCCTTACTGCAAAAATGGCCAAGCAGCTTTACAGGGCTAGTGTATTTTTTATACATAGAAAACTAAGCTCCAGGGAAGGGGTGTGGGGGGGGGAGGCGTGGGCTGGATAGATGCAGTTATAGGCAAATTGTATATTTTTATGAACTTTCGAAGCACAGAATCTTGTTAACAGAGATGTGTGGAGGGGGTTTTTGTTGTAAATTCGGGAAGCAGCTACGGATGCAGATTCTTGCTCTTGGTTTAAGAAACGCGACAGGAAACAGTACCCTGACTTAATGAAGAGGGTGGGATTTCCCTCGCAGTGACAAAACAAAGTGACTGGTTAACTTAGTTCGGAGGGCGCTGGGTTGTAATCTGATTTTGGTGAATTTTCCAGTTCTTTAATATCAGTCAAATGTTCAAATCAATTTTGTTTTTCGCGGAAGATGTTAGAAGGAGACTGGCACTCTTAAGTCCATTTGAACTAAAGAGAAGTGACGACATTTGAAAGATGTTGCCCGCCACATTTCAGCTCCACCCGGTAAAATCAGTGTGGAGGCACCATTTCCGGGACTAGAAGTCCAGACACCAAGTCAAGTCATATTTGCTCTTCTTGCCTCTATGGCAGATTAGACGATTGGGTCTCAGACGGGTCATTTCCAGGCTGATGGTCAGAAGCCATTCCCGCATCAGAATTAGCAGAATATTTGGACCTGATGGTTGGTAGGAGGCTTGTAGTAAATGAGTTGGTGGGTTCATTTCTTACCGGACAGGTGTCCAAATCATTAAAACCTGTGAACAAGAGAGCACTAATTATTGAAGCTGTTTCTAAACTTATTCAAAGGCCTAAAACCATGGTCAGAAGCTATGGAAACTTGAACTGCTGTTGCAACCTGAGTTAATAATACATCTTTTTCTTTTCCTTCTTCCTCCTTCTCTGCCCTCCCACGAGTGCAGACACAATCATTGCCATCTCTTTACATGACCCTCAAAGCATTTAACAAAATAATGAATTGGTTTGCCAGCACAGACAACCATAATCGAGCAGAGCCAAAATTATATTGTCCTCTACAAATGTCAAATCTCTTTCAAATGGACTTCGGAATGAAAACGGTGCAGTTACCCTTGGATCCAGACACTTCTTCATTTATAGGACCAGCTTCAAGGATTATATAACTTGTGTTCATTCCAGACTTTCAGCAACTTCGAGGCAGCCAGTCTTAAACAATTTTGTTAGGATTATCTTCAACTGTTGCTGGATTCCTTAACAAAGTGAAAGTTGGACATCTATCATTTGAATTGCTTTCTGTGTTTTTTTCCGTCACTGATTTGTGCTACAGATTTTATTTCATTATTGCACAAGGTTCAAGGATTCTTTTTTTGTCTTTCAATGTCAAACTTTTTTCACTGAATAAAAATAATTGAGTCAAGAAAACAGATGTTTCCAAAAAAGAAAAAAACAAATCCACTCTATATGTGTCTTGAGTTATTCTTCAGAGTGCAATAAAAATGTGAAGCTATTTCTGAACACTATTTGATTTTTGTTTTAAAATTGCGAGGGATGGTTTTATAAATAAGTGCAGAGAAATCAATGATGCAGGGGTTTAGGTTGTAGCCATGTTGGTCTAAGGACTTGTCTGAGAAATCAATGATACACTGAAATGCCCCCTTCTCCATAGGCCAGAAAGGCCCACTTAAATATTGCCAACTTTCACTGTTTTATCAAGAGTCTCCCATGAGGTCCCAGGCACTGGTAAGTGTTTGTTCCCTCCTTGTAACCTCTTTCCATAGGGAAATGCCTCTGCAATGCTTTCTGGAAACTCTAAATAGTAGGAGTACATGCCCACAATTAAACTGCGTCATAAACAATTAAACCAGTCAAAGAAGAGATTATTCCCCTCTATATGGCACTGGTGAGGCCACATCTGGAGTCCTGCGTCCCATTTTGGGTCCCCTACTACAGAAAGGATGTGGACAAATTGGACAGAGTCCAGTGGAGGGCAACAAAAATGGTACAGGTGCTAGGGGACATGACTTGCACAGTGTCTTCCAGCCTATGTAACTGGAAAGGCCAGATGTGAGCTAGGCAGACATTATTAATATGAACAAGCATTTAAAGTGCTGCCGTTCATTAGCAATTTGCTTAAGGTTACATTAAGGAACAGCCAGGTTTCCCCTTTACAAACCAAATACAGTTTTCTTCTTGCCCCATGCCACAACTAGATCATTCCTTCCAGGGCACTGGAGTGGCCTGCCTGTAGAAAGGCACCTTAGTGTTTTCCATTTAGACTATACAAGGGTGACCGCAGTGGGAAGAAAAAGCCTTGCTTGAATTCAGATCATTAGGACAAGAAGTGTCCTCATCCCTCTTCTTGTAACTATGTGAACAGCTTGACACAGAGGAGCAGCCCTACCACGTAGCTTTATCGTTTGCTGAATTCAGCAAAGCTGTTTGGGTACGTGGAACATGATGAGCAGGGTAAAGCATTTCTGTGGGAGTCTGGAGGCTGGTTTTATTCCCTAAGACCATCGGCCAACACACTGGTGGAAGCAGCAGCTAGACCTCTCTCAACAGTGGCACCTCTTTTTCTGCTACTGAAACAGTTCAGCTTAATTATAACCACTAAAATAGAGCCTTTTCTCCCCCTCCAGTGGTCCTTGCTGAAGTCTTCCTGCTCTCTGCAGGTCTCTTAAAATATCCTGCTTGTAGGCCTTTTTTCTAAGGAACTTGGGGCCTCCAGGTAGCACATGATCCCCAGCCTTTGGCCCATCTACTTGTATGGCAGCCATAGGCACAGACCCTCAGCTGCCAAATTGTTTAAAGGTCCATCCCATCCAGTGACAACCTGCTTTACTATTAAATTGCTGTGTGACTGGGCAAGTCACCTCCTGTCTCTCTGTCTCTGGTTCCTCTGTGACCCTTTGTTTCTGCCCTGTCTATTAATATTAAAAGTGCTTTAGGGTATATGCAGCACCTAGCACAATGAGGCCCTAATATCAGTTGAAGCCTCTTGATACTCGGGCGAGACAAATAATGAGTAAGCATGTTTTATGCATTGGCTAGTGCATTGTCAGCTCCTAGCAAATAATAATTCCAGTTTAAATTGAACTTTGCATACAAATTTGAGGGGGATGGGAATGCATCATCTAATGAACAGAAATCATTCCTATTAATTCAGAGTGATTTTTTTTTTTTTTTAAAACAGCATGAACGTGGGTCAGATTCATGGTCCAGGAAAACCTGGTAGCACTCTTGATAGATACAGGTTTTCAATTCCTTCAAGATTGAGTTTTAGTTTTCCAGGTCAAACAGTTCAGCTGAAATTCAACAGCTAAACCCCAGGGCCTTTTCTCAGCCCCTGGAATATTATTTTTTTGACACAAAGAGAGGGTCTTACCCTGCATTTAGAAGAATGTGCCTCGTGCCTTGTTCCTACCGCAATAATGTATAAAGGTGTGTGGATGCTAGGAACTGATCTGCTAATTCACAGGGACTAAAATTACTAGCAATAAAGCTTGTCCAAATAATTGGGCTTTTTGGTGTGTTGGCCAAACTCCCCCTCCCCCTTTAAAAATAAGATAGATAGATAGATAGATAGATCTCTCTATATAGATGTGACTTATGACATATTTAACCAGAAACAAATTATTTTTTATATAGAGAGATATATCTATATAGCTATAGATACATATATCAAAAAGAATTTGTTTCTGGTTAAACGTGTCATTCCCTATTCAGAGCAGTTTTGGTTTGGTTTTGGTTCATTTTATGTTTGAAAATGAAATTCAAGTCAATTGACCATCATGGAAGCAGAATAAACATGGCAGGTGGATATCCCAGGGCAGGCACGCTGCGTGTACTGGCCATGCAAGTATTCTTCTCAGGCTTTGCATCCTCATTGCAACAAGGACTACTTCTTGACTTAGGACTACTTCATAATGTGGACCACACATAGCAGTGTGGGTGTTCCCTGCATCTGACCGCTGTGTGGTGAAGAGGGGAGAGATTTCTGTTGGATCTGGTATGGCTCCGTGATTCTGCACCGGCCACATCCCGTTGTGAGTCGGAGCAGCCCCAGGACACTATTTACCTAAGATCCCCGAAGAGATTTGATGCCAGTGGAGGATGGGGGTAACAGATCAGCCCTTTCTCATATCCCCACTTCTCTTCCCTTTCCCAGCAGGCACAGGAACCAGCTGTATTGGCTTTATACCAGCAGGGAAGTTTGCCCTCATTGTGGGTATATTCCATTCATGACCTATAGCTGGAATCTAGGCCTTTACCCCATTGTCCCAGTGCAGATGCCATAGCGTAGGGCAGAGTCTGGCCTGTGGCATCCTCAGTGATGATGATGATGATGATGATGATGCCTTCTCTTCATTAAGAGCTGGACTCAGACCCACCAATAATTGGGTTGCCATCACCAGGTCTCGCCATTAGCCACCATCACCCAGTAACAGCTCTCGTTCTCTGTCAGCCAAGAGGGGTACAGCTCTCACATCCCTTATACCACCCCTTTGCTGTGATACCTACAGAAACGATAAAATGGTTCTGATGATGATATGCTCCCATTTTCCCTTTATTGGTCCTGTGTCTTTTTCCACCTACCATCCATACGTGGACTGAAAAATGTTTGGGGCAAACATCTGTGCTTGTAGAGTGCCCACCACATCAAGGTCCTTACCCATAACTGGTGCTCCTGGGTATTACTGGAAGACAAGCAACAACAACTAAACCTATTATGAAGCTCCAGAGTCTACCAACTCACAAAATGAATGCAGAGGCTTTCTGCAAGGATCTCAAAAGGGCTCTCTAGCATGTGCTAAGCATTTCAAGAAACAGACACACTCAGACATCGAGAAAGAGCAGCTAAAGCGGTGGCTCACATCCATCTCTTCTGTGTCGCCAGAGTTTATTTTGCCATGCACCCAAGTGTTTGTGTTAGCTCCTCTCAGCAAGAAGTAGGCGAGAAAATAATAGATCTTAATATAGGACACTAGCTATCCAGATTTAGAGACAGCAGCTTCCAGATAGTCCAGATATGCTTGCAAGCAGGGAGAAAAAGAGTCTGTGGCAAGGAAGATTAGCACTAAAAACCTTGGCTTAAGAAACAGGCTTCTCATCCTGCCAAACGTGGGATGGAAGAAAGGAGCAGTTCACAGCTCTTCCAGGAGGCACAGTTTGTTTCTTTTCTGTGAGTCACTTGCACTTGAGTTCACATCCCCCAAATTTCTAGGGCCAGGCCCCTCTGATCGCTCACCCGGATAAGACTAAGCAGGAAGGACTACAGTGAAGTTGCAGTAGGAGCAATTATATTGTAGATGGACTCAAGGAGCCCAGGATGCCTAAAGGGGGTGGTGGTAAGAGGCAGAGAGACCAAGGCTTTGGGGCAAGATGAGGACCCGTCCAGTGGAGGGGAGGAAGCTGGGGAAAAGACACAGAGGGGAGCATGGGAAGGGATGTATGCTCACATCAGCTGGTTAAACATATCCCGGAGGTGTCTGCAGCCAGGTTCTGCTCAGGTACTGCCGCAAAAGCCATAACCATCAACTTCGGAGGCCACGTAGCAAACTAAGACTGAAAGGGAACACCTGGGTCTTGGAGTTCACCCCCCAATTCCCGGCAGCCTTGTCAGAGGGGTTAAGTTCTTGAAGCACATCCACCCCAGCTGCCCTGAAGTACAAACCACAAACCAGCCCCTGCGGGCATATGCCTGGATGTAGATCTTTAGTACAAGAAACCTGGAGGCCCCTAAGAGTACAACCAGCCATAGGAAGAAAGCAGGAGAGACTGAGGATGCCACCAATACCTTGGCACCTACTAAGGCAGGGAATTTAGTACATGGCATATGCCCATCTGATTCTAGCACCTGGACCATGCCTTATGCTATATAGTCCCAATTCCTCATCTTTCACACATTTCCTGGACTAACTGGATCATTAGGAGGGCTCGTGGGCTTTCAGGCACAAAACACCCTTCTTGCTCTATGCCCAAAACCTTGTCTCAGATCCAGTGTTTTTACTAGCACTTCCCCGGCAAAGATCTCCAAAGACTTTGCACTTGCCAATAAAGTCTGCTTCCCCAGGCTCTCGGGCAGGTGGTTAGAGGTGAGGAAAATGAAGCAGAGAAACATGACATGATTTTCTCAGGGTCGTGTAGAAAACCGTAGGCAGAGCCAAGAACAGAAACCCAGAGGCTCAACGCCCAGCTCTGTTCCTTCCCTCCGCAAACCCACATGCCTTTCATATATGCCTGTTTATTTTACTAATTTCCAGCTCAGTGATGATTTTCCATAGTTGCCGTGTCTAAGCATTTGGAGGTGCCTTGGCCTCAGCCCTGCAGTATGAGAGCTGACAGGGCAGTCTGCTTCTCCTACTTGAATGCCCAGACCTAAGAGGAAAAAAAGAGTGCCCTATATTATTTATTGTCTTAAACTTACTTAACCTTACCACTAAAGCCGGCAGCGTCTGTGAGCTACAGGTCTCCAGAGAGAACAGGCACAAAGAATTTAAGTCGAGCAAAGATAATGGAAGAGAGAAAATCGGGAAAGGGACTCAGATGCTTTGACCTTGGAGAATATGCCAAAGACCTGTTAGATTCCAGTCCTCATAAATAGAGAGACAGCATTTATTGTCTGGCTGGGCCAGCGAGCCCTGCCAGCTCTGAGCTAGTGCCAGTAGATGGTGCTAAGGACCAGGGCTAAGCCTCCATGCTGTGCATACTGAGATAAAACAGATGTTGGTTGCTCCACTCCGGGTCTGTTGTGTGATTTGCAATGCAGCCATTTGCATGCAATTGCCTAGAGTTTTGTTAACGCGTTTCAAATTAAACCAAAACTCCTTCCACGGAGTGAATCCTAAGCAAGCGGCAGTGATACAAATGACCTACGATGCAACTCGAGAAGTAAATATTCAGATCTATTCCCCTTGAAACAAACCTACCAGCTGTTCTCTGATGGACATAAGAGTTGGCAAGTCTGATTCTAGCCAGGCTCATATTGACTGACTAGCGCACACCTAGCTCTGGCAACAGTACTTCCAAAACAAAAGAGATTATTCTCTTTCTAACCTGTTATGTGTATGCTGCAGTACAAAATGAAAGTATGAAGAATTCCTTCTCTGCACAACACTGTGTATGTACGGTAGATGGCAGCGTAAGACTGACCTTAAACTGAAAGTAGTTACTTATTGTTTTTTTTATTTTTTTTTTAACTTTTTACTTTTGGTGGCCTCAAAAATTATTAGTTCCAGATGAGCTCTTGCCATGGTAATAGTGCGTTTAACCCAATCCACACTGAGCAGAGTCAGTGCAAGTTCAAATGCAGCGTTTTCACACGTAAACTATACATCAGAGGCATGATTCTGAAGGGCTTTGGACATGCTGTGTGCAACGGGGAGAGGAAATGTATAAAAGATTGGTTCACACACACACACACACACACACACACACACACACACACACACACACAGACTCCACGCTCATGGATGTCGCCAGTGTGGAACTGAACTCATGTATTGAACCAGGAACCTCTGAACTAGTTGCCTCTTTGAAGATTAGCACTAATAAGCCAAACCAGTGGGCATTTTGTTTTATAAGGAAAGAGTATTTCAAGTCACGTATGCTGCTATTGTTGGACACAAAACATGCACTGTCTGCCTCTTGTGCGACTCTAGTTACTACCCCATGCTTGCCTTTCATGAGCATTACCTTCATTTTTATTCCCTTTTAAATTTACCTTCCCCGTCTTCCACTTCTTTGGAAACTGATGCCACGTTTCCTGAGTATAAGGAGAAAAATCTTGAAAAAATAAACACTTATACAGATTGACAGAAAATGTGTGACACTTTATATCTTAGTCAAGGTTTTATACTTTCCATAAATTATAGATCCAGAAGTTATCATTAAAACTAATTGGAAGAATGTGTATCTTCTTTATAAGCAAGTTACATTTAAGAGCTGAATTAATGGACTTTATTATTGTAAATTAATGAAACTCTAGCAAAATATGAGAAATGTTCGATATTGTTTGCCTTTATAATTCACTGTGTATGTAGCCTTAATCTGAAGATCTCTGAGCACTTTGCAGAGTTTAATTAAGTCTCACAATTGCCATTTTGGGGAAATACATTAAGTATTATTATATTGATTCTTTACAGATGGGTAAACTCAGGTATTTTTATGCCCCAGGCAAACTCCAGCTCCCCCTTGAAGTCATTCCTTAATATTCTTTCCTTCAGCCTCTTCAGTGATAACAAAAGATTACAATGAATAAAAAGCTGAAGACGGTCTTTTTGAAGGCATTTCATATATCTGATTTTGTATATTAGTTGTGCTCCAGTTTTAGTGGCTTGTGGCTTCCTTTATGTTTGTACCATGAAGTTCATGCAACTGCGTGTGCGCGTGCATGCATGCACACGTGTGAAATCAAAAAGTCCTAGCAGATCACTGTGTCTAATACCTACTGATGCCATTCAGAATAGTTTTATGCTTTCTAAGCTATACCCTTTCCACCACAGCACTTCGTTAAAATTATCTAGAGAACATGAAGTCTTCCAACTCTCTGCTTCCCTTCCCTCAGGCCATAGAAAAGAACGAGCTCCTGGGATTCATTTCTTTCCATAGACCCAAAGCATCATAGCTTCCTTTGCAGAGTGTGACTTCAATACAGTAAGATGGCTGCCAGTTTTCTCCAGAACCCATTCACTGATTTGCTTTTTTCACCAACAGACCCAGAGTGGTCTTCAAGAGCATCAACGCCCAGAAGCATCGATCCTCTTCTAAGCCTTTCTCTTCAATTCCCAGGACTAAGAACATTATTAGTTGCAGTCAAGACCATTCTTGAGACCTCAAAAGTCACCACTGAAAGCTCAAGGCAACTCTATGTTCCTTCTAAACTGTGTTCATGTTCTTCAGCATTTACATGTAATAGTCAAACGCCATCTGATGTCTTCTTCTTTGCTCTCAGCAATCTATCAGTAATACTCAGTGACAAAGATTGGCTCAGTCTGAACAGCCCTTGCCTTTATGGCTCTATGTAGCTGGCCCCTGTGTCAATAGAGTGGGGCAAATCAATAGCATAGATCAGCATGACTCCAAACTTTGACTCAGACACTGGATTCAGCTAGAGCAATAGTGCAATTGCTGGGTCCAAGGCAACTAAGTACTGGAGCTGGGAATAAGACCCAGAATCTTGGGTCCCAGATACCGACGTCAGCCCATGACCAGTATTCTCTGTCATATGGTCTTTATGGGAACCACTTAGAAGGCCAGTTCACAGCTTAAATAAGAGCCCATTCTGCTAATCTACAGGAATTTACTGTTACAGTGACATATGCCATCACCCTCAACTCATAAGGTCTTACCATGTATACATTTACAGTGCTCAAATTATTCAGTACCTGGTGATCTAGGGATCAAACGGTGCATTAGCCTTTTGCACAGGAGCAAATTTCAGCCCTGAGGGAATACCCTGAGACCACACAGCACATCAGAGACCGACTGAGCAGCAGAAGCCGGGAATCCTGCCTCCTGCTCTTATTCCAAATCTGGTAGGGCACAGGGCGTCCTTGATGGCCTTGGGAACGTGGTCAGAACCAGCTGTGGCAGAGGTGCGAGTAGGTGCTGAGCTCATTCAGGTTTTCCCAACATTGTTTTGGCCTTCTCTGCTTATCAGGTTTCTATCGCTCCCTTTTCCTTGTTCCTTCCCCTCTTCTTTGTAAGCTCCTTTGTTCTAGTGTTTACAGCAGCATCAATTTACTGTCAGAAAGCAGGACGGCCTTGTAGGTTCTGTATATACAGTAGGAATGCAGCCAACTGGAACCTGCCCCTCCGCCGCTTTGTACAAGCGCTATGAAATGCCGTGCTAAACTGCTTTGGGTGTTGCCGCTGCTTCCCTCCCCCCTTCCACAACAGTCAGCACTTAGGGGTAAATCCTGCCACACTTCCCACTTGCGGTGTTAAGCCCTGATTACTCCAGAGTGAATGTGAAGGAATGAGCAGGCTGCACCCTCTGCAAGGGATCTGCAAAGTAGCTCCGGGGCAGATGCGGGGAAAGCTGAGATAGAGCAAATGACTCTGGAGCTCAGGACCCACAGTTGCTTTTAAACTCCTGGGGATATGAAAGGAAGCAGAGCAGTGGTGAAGAGAGGGGATCCTTCAATGTGTTGCCTGCTTTTCCCCTTCTACGCAACTCATTCAGAGAGGTTGATCTAATGCTGGTATTTGTCCCAGACAGTGTTAACCCACTTTCTGATATCCCAGAACATATTTTAGCACGTCAGGAGCCTGATGAGCACTGGATCTCCCACTATAGGCCTTTACTTCCAGACCATAAGAGAATAACACTTGGCAATTATACAGCAGCCTTTTGATGGAGCATCTCAGAGCGTAGTGCAAAACTTTCCATCTCCAAGCCTCCTTGCAGGCAGAGAAACTGAGGTGCGGATAAGTTAAGAGGACACCAACACAATGCAGTGCAGAACCACCCTGAAAGGCAGGACTAATTTGCCCAGATGCAGTGCCATGCTAATGCGGCTCCAGTCCCAGAATAAGGGTGATTGGAGCAAGCTTGAGAATATCTACATGGCACCACACCATACAGATATGCCCAAAGTGACCTGCCTGCAGTCACACAGGGAGTATGGGGAGTAGAGCCAAGAGTTCAGACTTTTAGCTCTATGCTTTAGTATTACACCACTCACATCACTCTCAGTTTAGGAGACTGCAGTCTTTAACTACATGTTACATTACGATTTAGTGCAATTTCTCTTCATCCTCTCAATAAATTTAGGTACCACATTTTGCAGCTGGGGGCAATTTATTCTTTGCCTCCTCTTTGCTCCTCATTCTTGAGATCCTACAAGAGGGAAAGCCCGTGGTATCTCCAAGGAAGCCGTCAACAAGAAGAAAGCAATTAGTGCTAGGCTCAGGAAGGACTTCCTTTAATGCAAACACATGTGCATGCTTCTGCTTCCCACTACACATTAGGCCATCAAGAACACAAGCCCCATAAATGATACTTTCAGCTATTCCTGGATCTCAAATGGTTTTTGCATTGTCAGCCCAGAAGCAACACTTTCCATACTCTGTGTGCAAGCATGTGGACCATCGAGTCTTCTACTAAAGCCTAAGCTAATGCACTTTGCAAGTCAGTCTGAAGCCACTCAATGAGAGGCTTTTTATTATGTCTATACTTCTTGATTCTCATTGTTTCCTCCATGCAATTATTGTCTTCCCAGTAGCTAGTGATATTAGGTGCCCAAATTATAAAAGAGACTGATATTTCAAGGGCTGCATGTCAGCATTCTTCTAGAAATCAGCTGTCTCTAAGGTATCTACCATCATCCCCTCACAAGATTTTGGCCCTAATTATATTCAACTGGTAAGCATCTTTTTTCATCTCTTCCCCATTCATAGAAGCATAGACAATGAGGGTTGAAGGGACCTCAGGAGGCCACATCTAGTCCAACCCCTGCTCAAAGCAGGATCATTCCCAACTAGATCATCCCAGCCAAGGTTTGTCTCGCCAGGTCTTAAAAACCTCCAAGAGTGGAGCTTCCACCACCTCTCTGGGCAGCCTGTTCCAATGTTTTACTATCCTCCTAGTGAGAAAATTTTTCCTAATATCTAACCTAAACTTCCTTTGTTGCAACTTGAGTCCACTGCACCTTGTTCTGTCATGTGCTACCATTTTTTTTGCATCTGTTTTTTCAGATCCTCTTTGAATGGAAGGGGTTTGTAAATAAATTGTATTGTCTATGGAAAAAGGGGAGAGCCATAAGACAGAATAGGTTTATTTTTCTGACCTTAAAGAGATGAAGTAAAATGAAAGATAATTGCTGTTTATTGTGCCCTGGGTTCACCTCAAGATGAAGGAAAATGATAAGATTTCAATTAATGTCATTTAAGATTCCCTGGAAGCCATTCTGTTCCTTTCCTGGCTACATTTCCTCACTGGACTTGCAGCCCTCAATAACTCTTTTGTAAATCACCAGAACTCACATATACATTAAGGGGCACATAACTCAAGTGGTGCAAACTGATTTCCGTCAACTTGGCTATGGTAGTTTATACCAGTTGAGGATTTCCCACTTTCCACTTATTAAGATGCTATTTAGGGCATGCTGTGTAATGTCATTCAGTTTACAAAGTTGGGATCATTTGCTAACTCACTCAAAAACAAAAAGACAAGACCTAAAAAGCTTTCTAACAAAAATCAAACTGATCAAGAATTTGCAGAACGTGCACAGACTAATCTTGGACACATTGTGGAATATTCAGATTAGTAGCTATTATTACAAGGAAACATAGAAAGGAAAAATAAAACTTTAAGTCTTGATTGGGGAGGGGGAAAGATTAAAAGAAAACTCAGCAAAAGAAAATGGGAAAAAATATATATTTTGGGATAATGAAGGCATTTCAATGTTGAGCTTTTTCATATTTTGAAAGTACAAGATAAAAGCCATTTTGAAATGAAGAGTTATTGCCAAACTGAAAACAGAACATTTTAGGCTGAAGGTGTCAAAACCGACTAGTTTGAAACATTTTATGAGCGTTACAATTTTTTCCCCCAAAATATTCTGTCAGTGAATGCACAGTTTTACTTAAGAAAGTTTCCTGCAAAGAAAATTTTCTCTGTTCTCATAATAGATCTGCAGATTGGGAGAAAAGATAAAAGGCAAGCAAGCGAAACATGAGGTTGAAGATGTTTCTTTCCAAAGATGAACATGTCGACACGTACAGCCCCTATCATTACGGTGTCTGGGCATTTTCGCTCTTCTCCCATAGTAGACCAGTGCACTTTACATAGGTTAGTAAAGTTTATTAGCTTATCTCCCTTCCCCACCCCTCCCTCCCTGGTAAAATTCCTATTTCAGAGGGAGAGAAAGGCAAAGTTTTAACAGACTGTCCTCAGGATCTCAAGAAGCCAGGGGCCTAGATGGGGAGCCAGCCAAGACCACATGCTTCTTCCTCATGCACCTGAACCACACCACCGTCCTTCCTTCCCTCTAATGACAGCCACTGCAATGACGACTTGACATCAATGCCACAGTAAACAGTCATTTCCCTGTAACACGTGCACACGCTCTCCCCGGCCTTGCTCCGCAACTATGCAGCAGACCCTCTCTGCATTATAAATCTTCAAACGACTGAAATCTGCAGCTTCTTTTACAATAGCCATTAGAAAGGTGTGAAATATTCGGTGTCTGTGTGCATCTGTGAATATGATTACAGACTAAAATGTGTGAAGTCTTTTCATATTTAATGAACCAGAATGTGGCTTTCATTTTGGCTGTGCATATTTTGTACTCTAATATATATATATATATATATATATATATATATGGCTGCATATTTTAATAGCCTAATTAATTGCTTTCTTTTCAGAGGCACCTAGTTAGTGTCCTTAATTACTGTGTAGTCTGTGTACATGGTATGTAACAAAAAAGTAGGAATTTAATAACTTAGTTCAGGTACTTCAGAGCTATAAAAAGCTGATCTCTTGTTAGGCTGTGGTCCAAATAGGGGCACAAAGGGCGGAGTTAAGGAGAGAGCTCTTTCTCGGTGGATGAACACCACATATTTCCTGCCATGTATTTTCCAGATCTGATATTTGTGGATCTTATGCTGTTGGAAGTGCTGCCTATTACTATAAATTAGTGGTACTCAGCCTTTTTAGATACAAGGCACCCCTTGTTAGACTCAAGGCATCCCTTGGAAAATGCCAGCTTTTAGCTTGCACTCATTTTTGAGTGCAGAAAAACAATACAGCAATTCTCCTGTTGCAGAAAACTCAGAAAGAGCGCAGCAGGTCAGAGCGTTTGACATTAAGGATTCATATCTGCAATCTCTGGGTTTCTTTTGTGAATCATGAGCAGTGCTGATATTGCCTGACACCCTTAAAAGGATCCCACGTCATCCTGGTTGAGAATCACTGCTTTAGATGAAACCGGATATGCTGGATGTGGAATTGTTATGTGGTAATCTAAAATCTAAGATTACTGAGATATAACAACTTTATTGACACTGGAGGTGACTTGGTCAGGAAAGGGAAGTTGTTGTATACTGGGCTCTTTAAGACTTTCCTGTGTAAATACATTAATTTAGCTTCTTTGGGGCTGGGGGAGAGCAAATAAAATGACAACAATGGTCCCAGAACACCCCAGGACATACTTGAAAAACAATGGGCAAAGCTCTCAGCTTTGAACTTCAAGGACCTTACATCCTCTCTCCAAGCAAGACGCAAGCTTGTTTTGCCAGGCTGGGAACTTGGAGTTCAAAAAGTCTGAGCAGGTTTTAAAGGGGACTTTCCTTGAAGCATGTGATAGAAATGGTTTGTGTGTTAAAAGAACAGGCTCTGCTTGCCAGGATCCTGGGGGTCCCAGGAGGGGGCATAAGAAAAATTAAAGCTAGCTGGATTCCAGCGGAGGGAGCTGGCAGGGTAGCTGTGCACATCATCTCTTTGATTATTTTACAATCTGCTTTTGTTCTTACTTCCCTGTAACAAAAGGCTGTCTGGCCACTGGGTCGCCCCGTCGTTGCTCCAGCCATGGATAGAACAGCATGGGCTGAAGGCAAGTCCAACCTGCCGAAGCAACCGCAGTGGATTGCGAGGGACCTGCGACCCAGAGCTCAGCCTGGGAGTGGGAAAAGGTCATGATCCCCCCTCAGCAGAGTTGTGACAACCTGACACCCTCACGGTCACGGCTTTGCCCATTAAAAAACCCTGAAGTACCGGCCGCAAAGACAAACTGAGACTGTAAGCATCTTGGGGCAGGGACTGTTTCTCTGTCCTGTGTTTGTCCAGGGTCTAACACAAGAAAGTTTGGATCCATGAGTTTGATTTCTACATGCTACCACAGTAAAGTGATTTTTCTACATGCCCCCAAAACAAGGTACCAGGTCACAAGGCATCAGAGGGAGTAGAGCAGTGAATCTCAACCAGGGTACCGCAACACCCTTGGGTGCCTTGAAATCCTTCGAAGGGTGCTCTGGATGCCATGTACCGTTAGCACTCATAGGCATGCAAATGTGATTCACAAGATGAACTCAGAAATTTCAAATAGCAATCCATAGCTAAAAAGCATTCAGCCCTGTTGTGATCTTTCCGAGTTCGTTGCAACAGAAAAGCTGCTCTGTTTTTCCGTAGTCAAAAACTGAGTGAAAACTGAACTGGCTTTTTTTGAGGGGGGGCCTTGAGTTTAACAAGGGGTGCACTGGGTCTAACAAGTGGTGCCTTGAGTCTCAAAAGGTTGAGACCCACTGGTGTAGAAAACTAGAAAGGATCTCACTGGCCTGTTAATCTCATGCCTGGAAATTATTTTGCCTTCTTGCCCCAACTTGAACTCAGAGAAAAAAATGCTGCCTTGACCTAGATCTCTTCAGGGCACGGTGAATGTATCTCAGCAGTACTGAACCATTGAGAAAGTCATCTACATTATTTGTTTCCTTTCATCCCAAATGCCTGGGAGTGAAATCCTCCAATTCATCTCTAGCCAGATGGATCAAATGCTGTATCCATAGCATCTCACACACCAGTTCCTTCACACATCTCGTGCTTTCTGGCTGCATCCTAGGCTTGAGTATGAAACACCAAGGAGATATGCAAAACAGCCACATGGTCTCCCATTAATGGATGCAACCTGGAGCCCAAATGCTGCTCTCTCAGACTGATATAAATGTTAACCATCAGTTCAGGATTCATGGATATGCAATCAAAGAGCATGGAGAATCTGTTCCCTGATTATTTCCTTTCTGAGAATAAAATCATCACATAGACAGCCTCTTGTTGCATACAATGCCCTAATCTAGCATTCTTATATAAACTGATTCCCTTCTATCCGAACGGTCCCAGGAAATGAGTGAGATGACTTACTGGTATATGGTGACGTGCCTCTTGATGGAAGAAACAGCTGCCCCAAGACAAGGGCCCCAAAGCCCTACAGAATTCACAACAATAAAGACTCCCTCTCTAAAAGTTTCCTGAACCTCCCTATATATTTTTAGAGAGTGCTAACCCTGCTATAGGATTTGATAGAGTGGCTAAAAAAAAAGCCTTTCACCAAGATCTTATTCTGAGGGTGTGTGGGACACTTTCAACGGGGCCCAATTCAGTCTAGATAGATCCCTCCTGATGTAACATCTGTCACAGTCTACAGTGATTTTACTGTGACACAGGGCAAATCAGAAAGAGGAGCACATACCTGCTTAGAAAATGCCTATTCTGGTTCTTAGACTGCATGCTTAACCATGGTACTTCTCTCCTCTTAAACCTGTAGGATCAGGCCTCGGTATATTGTACGACTAAAAAGTAATGCTATGATTTTTCCATTATCCTAGAGCCATGCACAGAGAATATTCCCCCTGGCTGTATACTTTGCACAGGCAGCTTATGCTGACCTACAAGTCCGCAAGCCAATGTGCCATGTTAGGGGAGGGCTATAATTATTGGTAGAGAAACAGGGACACCTGCATTTTGGGTGCCATGGCTGCTATAGTTTAGGTAGCTTGTCTCTGGTAACCAGCTCCCTTCAAAATTCCTGTGTAAATGCAGAGGGTTTGATTCTTGTTGCCCATATTGACTGCTTGGCACTTTACTCAATGGGTCGATTCACCCAAGGTAGCAGGACAACTGGAGCGAGCTGCTCTTCTGCATGACAAAACGCTGGAAACCGGTCCGTAGCTAACATTGAGAGAAGACCACGGCTTATTTCTGTTTTACTTTTGTTCAAAATAAACTTCATCTTTCTTGGCCACAAAGCTCTATTTTTCTGTGTCCTTCCAAGAGAGGGATCCAAGCTCAAACATTTGTGGCAAAAGCTTAAACAAAACAATGTGCCTGTTGACTTGCACACGGTCTTATAGATTATAACGCTGCAGGAATGGCAGTGATCCGTGCCCTCGGTTCTTCCTGCAGCGACAAAAAATCTCCACATCCTTCACAGTCCTGTAATTTCTCCCTGTCTCCCGGTGCAGGTTTGATATTCATTACATTGTTCCCATCCAGAAACATTAGTCTCTTGAATAGTCAGAAAACATTTCAGTTCAGACTTTGGGTTGTATTGACTAATGAAAAAGGGCTGAATGTTGTTCTCAGTCTCCATAAGCAAGATAGTCCTGTGGGCAAGGAATGAGATGTGGACCCAGGGTTCAGCAAGGAAGTTTTTCATAAAGTATTTTGTTCAATCGAAAATGTCAGCTTGAAACAGGAATCTGCCATTTTCAGTTTCCATATCATGGCAAAAGGTTTCGCAATTCTAGGATGGAAATTGTGGTTAAAAATAGGCGGATAGACCCTAATTTAGCCAAAGGCTGGGTGGGAGATTAGAGTCCCAAGTTCAAAACCCTCATTGATTTGATTCAGGCTATTAGTCACCAGGGTTTTTCCTCTGATTTTTCATGGAAGACTTTGATAGGCCCGGGTTTCATCCCAAAGTGGAACTGGAAAATCTTTGAGGATTTCATGTTTTGCAAGACAGAAAAACCTTTTCTTATTCCGCTCAGCCCAGACCTTGACTTTCAGTGTGACCTCAAACATGTCTTCAAATCTCTCCCCTTTGTAACATGGAGGGATACTTCCTTTGACGGTCCTGCCTATTTAGGTTGCATGCAAGGTCTGCTTCTTAGCATGTGTTCGGTGCTTGGTATATCAGTGCCTCATCTCAATTAGCACTGCTGGAATTCAAATAAATAATGATAGAGTTACAGCAGATCACGCACCAGAATGGAGACAGAAAGAGTTGCAGGGAGTTACTCTTTATGTCCATTGGCGTAAAGGAGTCCAGCAACTTGCTTTCGTTCTGAGGCTTGAGTCCAACTGAAATGCTGTACCAGCGCCGCCTCCTTGCTACCCCTTCTTCAGCAGCAGGATATGCATTTTGAAATGCAAGGATTTCAAAACTCAAGCTGCTCTTAGGAGTTTGAAACTTGGAGCTTTGCTTCATGAAATATGGGAAGGCAGTCCTAGATTGGGGATTCTCCACACTTGCAGTCCTATAGGAAACTTTGCATAAACACATCGGAGAGGTGATGTCTCTTCAGTTGGAACCGAGGAATTTAAACGGTTAACGTGCCTGCGCTTTCAGGATGTGCTCTGGTTACATGGAGAAATTCTTTTACGTATTGGATGCGGGCCACAAATACAAGTGCTTTGAAAATGGAATCTGTGCAAGTTAGACCCAGCACTCTGCGACTAGGATAAATACGACAGCTGGTTTTATAACTGGTGTAAATTATTGAGGGGTTATGTGTATGCCACAGAGTCAAATATACTCCAGGATCTTGCAGGAAGGTGTTTGGTGTACAATGAATACAATCTGATGGCGGTCGTTGGGGAGAAGTATAGGTTACATAGGAACACAGGCCTGGAAAGAGCCTCTTGGGCTAGCAAGGCTGGTCCTTTGCATTTGCAGGCTGCCATTAATCAAAGGAATCTCCCCTGTCCGCACTTCGAACTCTCACCCACACTTGCAAGGAATGATAGATACCCAGAGCACCAGGATCCCACCACAAACACGCCTCCGGTAAGAGCCAGGTAGATGAGGCCATTTTCAATGCCCTGCCCCTGCAGCACCTCTCAATTTATGGCTGGTTTTTGGTTAATATATGCTCATCCGAGCTGCTGGAGAGGACACTAGTTAAAACAGTTATTGCATATATTTACAATAGTGTCCTTCTCTGAAATTGGGGCCCCATTAGGCTAGGTGATAGGCCATTCATGTGCGTGCTCTAAGGACCTCACAGGGGAAGCAGGGACATAGGAAGATGAAGAGACTTGCCCTAGGTCACACAGCCAGGCAGCGGCAGAACGAGGATTACAATCCTGATTTCCCGATTCCACAGCCAGTGCCCTAACGCCTCCGGTCCTACTGCCTCTGATGGCTGCAATGATGTACGCAGTCGCACCCTTTTGGTACTAGATCCTGATGCTGAAATTAGACGGTTTCCAGCCATCGGAGGAGGGAGGTTCTGCAAAGGTCTCCAACAGAAGCAGTGGTGGGGGCCAAATAACCTAAGTACTTTCAGAAGGAGCTCAGTCTGTTTCTGAGATGTATTCCATGATGTGGTTGTTTGCAAGGGCAGGACCCTGGAGATCCCTTCAAATCTGGCATCCTACATTCATATGAAGGGGCGGGGGGGGTAAGGAGAGAGGCCTGCAGAGAGGTCTCTTCAACTCTTCTGCTGTTGCATTGCAGAAAAGTCTCCATATCAAACAGTTAAGGATGACAGGCAAGCTAAACTGCTTACTCGGCTCTTTCTCTGTCAAGCAAGCACTTTTATAACAACTTAAATGGGAACGCTTTTTATAGCCAGGGTCTGAAATAACAGAAACATGCTCAATTACACTTTATAAATTGATACTTTATGCTCAAAGATCTTTGCAGGAGGAAGATTCTGTTCAGCTTTTTATTGTTGTTGTTGTTTTTCATCCTTGGATCCCGAAGCTATTTCAGCTAACTGCTTGCCCTGCAACGGTTCCTATTGTCCGTGCAATTTATTCTTTTCAATTATTTTCAGTCGCTGGAGCCGATCAATACTTTTTAATTATTTTTGAATCGTGGATTGAAATAATAATGGCGAACAAAAAATTACAAGAGATTAAACTCCACCAACTCTATCTGCTACTGCAGGCAAAAGCTAATAGAAATCTTATATCATTTTCTATGTCACGTAAGTAAAAAAAAAAATGCCCCCCTCCCACCCCCCCAACCTCTTGCTACATGGTCAGTTATTCTGATCTGCAAACTTAAACATATGACAGCATGCCTTTTAATTACTTTATGTCCAAGGTTGTTCTATTAGGGCAACATCATCAACCTAAGGGTTTAAAAAAAAAAAATTAAATGTACAGTACTTTGCTGTACAATTCACTTTGACACTGCAAACACATTAATTGTCCCAGCCAGAAGCTGTTCTGCTTCTCATTTCTATTCCTACTTCTCCCCTTGGATTGGCTTGCAAAGAAAGCCCGAAGAACCAATCAGGATCAGCTTTTCCATTCATGTCCTAGCAACAAGCCCTGTTCCAATCTTTCTCCAGCAAACTGACACCTGAAAAATTACATCATGAATAATAGCGAAGCAACAAGGGCCAAGAAATTTTTTTTCATCTGTCTGCTGCAGAGTTCATTTAAGGTGTTCAGTCTAGATTCTTAAAGCTACAACGTACCCAATTTCTGCTGCACTTTTTGCACTTCTTTTTTGATCAAATGTGTAGGTTAGCTGCTTGTAGAAAAAATGCATGCAATCCCAGACACGTAACCCTTCCCAAATCCGATGCTATTGAATCACCTTCCTTTCTGGACTCTTTCATTGAAAGACAAAACCATGACCAACCAAAGACAACCCACCAGCACCACAAAAACCTCGCTCTTCTTCCAAATAATCAGATGCTGCATAAAATAACCGTCTCCTGAATTGTGTGGGGTGAAATAAAGCCCTGCAAATAGCAGTACCATGTATGTGGTGAAGGAACAATATTTTTTATGCCACTTTGCCTATATTCTTATCTCATAGGCTTTGGGAGAGAGCAGCCCGTGTTTTAAAAGCCAGACATTCCTTAGAGGTTGCAGCGTGTGTGTACGGAGCACTTAAATTTGTCATTTAAAGGTTCGAACAGAGGCTGCACACTGGTTTTCGATGCAAAGATCAAAACCTTTGGCTTGCTTTCCTTGCTATCATTTTTAATTAATGAAGGCAGAAATGCCTGCAGATACAGTGCAACAGACAACTCCCTCTTCTCCTCGGCATTGTACTTTCTTAAAAGAAAGCTGGCAGGGGGAAAAAAAAACAAACCCCAAAACCCCAAACCCCATGATCAGCAAAGATTTTAACAATACAGCCAGGTGATTAAAAACAACAAATTAAGGAAGGAAGAGGGTTTGTGGGGAAAGGAGGGCTACATTTTAGGATCGTGGGGTTTTGTAAGACGTTTTCGCATGCCAGAAAATACACAGCCGAGAAAATCCGATTCCAAACGCGGCGAGACAATGGGAAAAGGGGACCAAGTTCAGCTCATTTAGATGTTGTTAATTGTTCGTTCCAACAGGGAAACAGTTTCTTCTGCAAATGAGAAGCTAAGCCTTTATTTCATTTTTTTTTTTTTTTTTTATTAGCACTGCACCAGGACTGAAATAACCCCGGATAATCTCAGTCACTGAATAGGATTTGCCATTTTATAGGTTCTTGAAAGAAAGAAAAGGGGGGGGGGAGAAAATCTGCAAATAATATACTACTGGCACAAAGAACTGCAGCTGTACTTGGAAGAACTGGAGGTACTTGCAATCCCCTTACTGCCCTCTTGGAGGTCTATAACATCACCTTGGCCTTTGGTGGAGACAGAAACCCACATGTATTTCAGCAACAAAGTTTCATTTATTTTTCTCTGGCGAAATGGGGTGGGTTGTACCTCCATCTACAGATTCAGATTATGCTTGGGGTGTCCAACACTTTATTTATTTATTTATCAGGGCGCGCGCATAAACAGTATCTCATGATGCAGCAAATAGTTACATTAGTGTCTGAGTCCTGACTACATTTTCAGCTCTCAAGAGCAATCAGCATTGGCAGCAGGGTGAGGCAGGAGTCTCTGGCAGGCTGCCTCGCTACTTGAATAACTGCATGACTATATAAGGCAAGAGGAAGAAGAAGAAGGAGAGAAATATTGGGAATATAAATATGAAAATTCAGCGAGGAGAGAAACCAATCTAAATCCCTTTGTCACTGACACTTTGAATCATGGGCTCAGGCTATAGACTTGGCTTCCTACATTACGCATCTGAATTGCAGACTCCTTGAATAATAACGGCGCTTTGCACTCATCCTCAGAGCACGTTACAGATTGATTAACCCTCAACCTGTCTTCCCCTCCCGTGGCAAAGAGGACCACCTTCCCGTTTCATGCTGGACCACTGTCAGAGCCCCAAATCTCTCAACAAACCCACCCTGTCTCTTTGCCTCAGTGTTCCCAGCTGTGAAATTGGGCTCTCTGGGCTTCCCATCATAGGGACGACAATCCTATCTTTTGCCCTACCTGCTGCCCCACACTTGGGTCCGAGGGCAAGAGAGTATACCACCGTCCCAGAGGCGATCAGGGCCGCCTGGCAAAATAATATCAGTGAAAAATCAAACTAAACTAAGCTTCCCCTTTCCTCCCGCTTTATTTTGATCGGTACCAACAGGGAGAGTGGCCAAGGTCTGGAACGGGCTCCCAAGGGAGGTGGTGCTCTCCCCTACCCTGGGGGTCTTCAAGAGGAGGTTGGATATGCATCTAGCTGGGGTCATCTAGAC
>NW_005841952.1:1431128-1458004 GCF_000455745.1 Alligator sinensis
CCCTGCCTATGCAGGGGGTCGGACTTGATGATCTATTGAGGTCCCTTCCGACCCTAACATCTATGAATCTATGAATCTAGGGATGTCAAGGCCACGTTCCTGTGCTTGTGGGTGCCTCTCCATCTCAGCTATGGAGAGATAGGCCCATCCATTTCTGCACAGCAGGAAAAACGTGGAGAATCACAATGGTCTGAAGCGTTAACACGGAGAAAATTCAAGGAAAGTCCGACCAATGTAAATGTTCCAAGACATTTAAGCTAATTATTAAATGAGAACAGGGGCTTGAGAGTTAGGACTCAGAGGTTGTGCTGTGAGAGCAGCCCTGCCTATGCTAAGCCCTAGGCCCTGCCTATGCTGTTAAGTTACCGTGCTTGGCATTGGCATCTTCAAGCACCATGAACAGTGTAGCCATGGCCAGGAGGAACTTGAGTTAGGCTATTTAGTGCTGCTGAGTGGCAGGGCCAGCTAACCAGCCTGCAGGCTATTAGCCAGCTCGCAGGTTAGAAAGCAGCCCTTTGAGAGCAGTGCAGCATGCTGGAGGGTGTCCCTGTGTAGATGTGCTGCTTAGGATATATCTGCCCCATGCTATGCTGCTCTGAGAGAGCTCCCTTTCCAAGCTGGAAGCCATATAATCATGACTTTGTGGCAATACAGGTGGGTTAATTATTACTAGAGTGCAGTGATTTTGTGAATTAACCTGCCCATAGCATGACGTGGACATGCCTATCTCGCTTCCAGCTCAGGAAGCAGGATGCTGATGCATTTGACAGTGCTATTGCCTGGCCTGGTAAATTTGCAACGTGGACATGCCTTATTCTCACTGGGTGTATCTACACATGCAATTCATGTGATGCAATAAACTATGGGGCACTTTGAGCTGCAGCACACTGCTCCCGGGCGCAGCATCCACACGTGCACTCAGGACGGTGGCACTTTGAGCTGGGATGGAGCAGGTCTGGGTTGGCAGGAGGCTTGAGGGGTCAGCCCTGGGGTCTGGGTGGTGGTGGAGGGTGGCGGAGGGGTTGGCTGGGGCACGAGAGTGCCAAATGTGCGGAGCCATGTGGCTAGGCGGCAGGCAGGTGTCTGGGCCCCTGCTACTTAGGTGGTCACTGTTCACACGTGTGCTTCAGAGCAGTAAATGACATTGCCATAAGATAGTAGTGCCCTTGACATTGCTATCCTATGGCCGAGTTAATTAGTTTACTGCGCCTTAATAGCGGTGCATGTGTAGATGGTGACACTTTACTGCAGAGCTAATTAGTCAACTCCGCAGTAAAGTGCACATGAAGATATACCCACTGTGTTTCAGTTTCTCCCTCTGTAAAGAGTGGATGATATTATCTGATTAGGTCATTTTGAGACTTATTATTTGCAAAGCATTGTGATGTCCTCAAATAAAAAGGAGAGGAAATTATCAGTAATATGTCTGCAGATGATGGAGAAACACATACCTTTTGGTACAGGTAGAAAGGACCACCTCTGGAGACACACGCACACACTTGGCACACAGCAATGAATATAACTTGCTCAAAATCACACTGGAGGACATGGGAGTCTCCGAGTAGACTTCACTGAGTTTTGCATCGGTCCCTTTCCGCAATATGTATTTAGTCATATAGTGCCAGCAGAAAGATTTTGAATTAGACAAAATACCTAATCAACTGTATTTAGCCCATACTTCAGACACCCACCTGCATTAGGATTATGCTTGATAGCATGCAAACTATACCGCAGATTTCTCTATAGCACAAATCATGATATTATGCTGCTGTATTTTGCATTGGTTAGGGAAGCAATTTATGATTTGAGATGACTTCAAGTTAGGAAGCATCTGATTACGGCATAAGAATTTTAGAACTCAACACAGTACAAACTCACAACTGTTAGCTGAATCATGTATCCCTGAATGAATGTATACCATGTTGTGGTCTGTGAAGAAGCAGCCATATTCCACCCCAGAAGCAGCTGCATATTCACGGGAGTTATAATGATTCCCGAATTCCTGTTGGATGTAGAACTCAGGGCAAATGGGATCTGCAAACGTAGAAGGAAAGTATGGCCTCAGCACTTGTAAAATGAAAGGTGCTATTTCAAATGTGTTATAAATATAAGAATAAATTCTGGCATTTGCCTAATTATGTGAACCGCAGCTCTGGCAATGAGGAGTAGCCTGCAAGCTTGAGGTTTCCCAGGTGTAAATCAAATGTACCTATTGCTAGTTGTGTGCTATACCACCGATGTTGCCCAGATCAGCATCCTTCTTTTCATCAGATGCTGAGATTTCTACTGCTAGTGTTTATAGGCATGGACAGTGCAAGAAAAGAGGTCACGGGAAGAAAACAGAAAAAAAATGGAGTTTAGAAAGATGTACACAAATCATTGTCCTCTAAGGGTGAGGTGTTCAAAGGCAGCTAAATGATTCAGGAATCTCTCAATGATTTTTCTCTTGGATTTGGTTTCTAAGTTACCAAGGGGCTTTTTCAAGATTTGGACATTTGTGCTCCGGAGAAAACAAAACATATTTGACATTTTGAATTCAGCTGTTAAAAGCAACATCAAGCTGTTCAACCCAACATCCAAAACAGGGTTGGGGGGAAATACAGATCATTTTAGAAATTCAAAGGATCCCACTGATACGAATGAAGTGGGAGCTGAGAAAGCATGAGATCCTTGGATCCAGGACGTTAGATCCAGACAGGCTCATTCTGAGGCAGTTTATCTAGCATGTAATGAGACTCTGTGTTACCATCTGGGTTAGATAAAATTCTTCATCAAATAAAAGAGATGTGCTCCTTTGTGCAACTGTTTTTTAGAAATGAGATACTGAAGAGATTGCAAACTAAGTTTGACGCAGGAAATGTAGGGAGAATATTGCCTCGTAGCAAGAAGGTGGTCCAGAGGGCTGGGTACAAGGCTGGGCTGTAGGAGACATGAATTCAGTTCCCTGCAAGGTAAAAAAATCTACTATAGGAAAGTCACTTACCCTTTCAGCCTTGATTTCCCATCTGTAAAAGAGGAATAATAGTTTCCTCGTGGGAGTGTGGTGAAGTGAGTATGTTAAAAGTTGTGAAGTGTGCAGATAATGTGGTAATGGAAGAGGTATAAAGTACCTCTTAAACAAAGAGCGGTAGCAAAATAGCATTGCCCATGAATTTTAAAAGTTTTCTTTGTCACTGTGCTACTAAACTCTCCGAGAGAGCTGGGACACGTTCATGCTCTCCGTGTCACAGAGCCTGCATTTGGGAAAAGTAAGTGAAATAAGACTGACCCATCCCCGAAAGCCTCTTTGGAGCCTTGTAGGAAAGGCAGGCACCATGCAAGAACAAAATATTGTCATCAGTAATAATTACACTCTTTTGCTAGTAAATCATTTCAGTGCTTCTGTTTCCTCTTCAGGATGCAGCGTTGCTCTGACCATAGATAACGCCACGATGTGTTTCCTGGTGCAAACATTAGCCCTTGATCTGTAGGTAGCAGACAAACGCTGGGGGTTACTGCTTTCAGAGGGGCAAGCAATGCTCGTTCCCCAGGAAAACATCCTCTACTCCAATATTTGGGTACTGCAGGTACAAAGCCCAAAATGACAGCTTTCTGATAATCACAACCAAATATCCCAGCACAGTATTGACAGCTTTATTGTCCACAAGCCGCTTTAATGGCTTTGGGAGGCCAAACTAAATGCAAGACCCATTTTTTCCTCAAGACATCACCAACACTGCAGAAGTGAACTACCATGAGGAATCCTTAAGAAGCTCCCTGAAGTGTAAAAGAACCAATAAACAACATTAGCACAAAATAAACCATGTTGCAAACCCTAAATATTGATATGCTCAGAAATACAGTCCTCCCGTTACACTCAGGGATATGCTGATTTAGTCTGAAATGCTGACTTGGCATACAGCTTCAAGAAGCCACCTTAACTTTAGGGTTGTGTAGTTTCTCTCTCAGGCTAAGCATCAAAAAATAATTTTCATGGGATCCTTCCCGAAGGGTAATCCAACTACCCTGGTCTGGGAAGGTAGCGAGAACAAGCTCGGAAAGTTTTTTGAGGATAATTTGCAGAGGTGCTAAGAACCAGCAGTTCTCCTACTTTCCAAGTAAGTCTTGTGTGCTCAGCTCTGCTAAAACTCACACCCCTTACCCCTGGCCTATCCCAGGAGCAAGAGTCCTTGGAGAGGGTTCGTGCCACTTGATGCAATGAAATCCGGCAGACTTCGGCTCTGCTGGTAAGAAAGTAAACTCGATTTGACAGTCATTGCTATGCTGCACTTTAGCACTGGAACAGTTAAATTACTAGGTTTCCAAAAAGAGAAACAAATATCCTTTGTTTTACATTATATTATATATATTCTGCACAAAAGCGATGTTCAAAGCAAAGTCAAAGCACTCCGAAGTTAGGAAATGCCAGAATTGCGGCTGCCTGTGTAATTTAATTCGGCCTCCTTTTGCCTATGATACAATCTTTACAGCTCATTTACAGCCTATGCTCTTTACAGGGTCTTATAATAGGAAGTGTCAGGCAACCTTAATAACAAGAACCACAACAACAATAGCAATAATAGACCCTGCCTATACGACGCACACGCACTAAAATATATGGACTAGCTGATTTGTTCTAAATGAGACGTTATCGGGCTTTTTTATACACCAACAGAACGAAACACGAGACTGGTTGGCGAGCCAAATGCAGGAGACCTGACTCCGGCAAGTCTCACGCCGACTTTGATGGGAGTCTTGCCGGAGCAAGAACCGCAGGATTTCTGCGGGCGGCTCCTTGCCGAAATGATCGCTTCGAATTTTATGGTAAAATTCACATCTAAAGGGAGCTGGGAATGAACCAGCCCCGGGGAATGGCTGGAAAAGCTCTCGGCAGTAAAGTATGCAAAGAAGCAGGGGAAAGGCACCGTAATTTTTCTCGCACAATGATAAAAGCCTGGCCTAGCACTCTGTGCCAGAGCCTGCCTAGAGTTTCTGTGTGTCTCTACTATTCATTAGTGATTACATGCCCCCTGAACACCTGCGAGAGAAACTCATAAAGCAAGCATTCATGGATCCTGGCAGCACCAGCCTGGGAACTGCAGGCTACAGGGCGACAGTCATTGTATCTCCAGATAAAAACATTCTCTTACCAAGGCCTCTGAATATAGAAGCTGGCTGCAATTTCAGTTCGCCACCACAGGGTATTTAAAAAAAAAATAAAATAAAGAAGGGTTACTTCACCTCGGTCCTTTTTAAAGTCAGTTAAGTGCAGGGCTGCAGTGCTATTGGGAACCCTCCGTGCAGTGACCCCCTGTAGCACTACAACGGGGCAAATTGCGGGGAGCCAAGAAAAGGTTTGCTTGCTGGAGTATCTGGCAGCAGCGCGACAACTGCTGTCCCGAGCTCTGAACCCGAGAGCTGCTCCCGTTTACAGCAAGTTAAACAGGAGCTTCTGTGCCTTGGGGGCCAGCAAAGTAACACGAGGAGGAGAGATGACCGAGTGAAAAATGTAGCACGATACACTGGCATAATGAAGGAAGTAGGAGATCTTGTGAAGAAGTGACCGTAGTTATTGTAAAGGTATTTGTGACACTTTTTGAAGTCTTTTTTTTTTTTAAAAGAAGGTATTCAACGTGCACAATAAAAATACCAGCAAAAGGCTCCTGGCCTGGAGCTGTCTCTTATAGGGGAAGGCTAGGGGTGTGCTGTACTGTGTTGGCTGTGGTGAGACATTGCTGAAGCTTGCATACAGGTTTGGAGCTTTGTTCAGAAGTGCTGGATAACCCTCAGAGGAGATCTCTCTGTATCAGGTGTCTGAGCATCCCATGCTACCCCCCAAGGGCAAAGGGAAGAATTTTTAGTTCCATTTTACAAGTAAGGGATCAAGGCACAGAGAGATCAAGAAGACCTACCTTGTAAAAAGTGGCTAATGATTTAAGGCTGCCACAAAACACTAGTCTTTGCAGGTGCCCAGAGTGAGGCATGCCAAAGGGGTTTGGTTTTCAGAGAGTGTTCAACACCCACCCTGGTAAAAATCAGGTTCCTTTACCAGATTGCTACTTGGATGTCCCAAAATCGGGACGTCCCACATCATGATTTGGTTTTGAAAATGTCAGGAGAAGTGACTTGTCCCAGGTCACAGAGGAAACCTATGGCTGGGCAGTGCCAGACTAGTTCCCCAAACCATCATGCTGGCCTTCTGAGTGCTTTCCACTCCCAGATGCCTAGCAGGATTGAGCCCACTGGGCCTGAGCTCTGTCCCTTGGATATCAACTACGACTCCCCCCACTGATTTTACTAATGCAGGATTGAGTTGTCATTATTTACCATTAAGAAAGCCTGGTGTGCGTCAGAACCTGATGATCTGGACCCGATGATCTTCCGTGGTCCCTTCTAGCCTTACAATCTATGAACCCCAGTGGGCTTGGCATTGTTCAGACGGGACAGGGGCCAAGAGAGCTCCATGTCTACATGACAAGGCCATGGTACTCGTCTGTGTGGCTTTAACACGCTTATGAAATATGGAGAACTTAAAAAATGCTTCCTTGCACTATTGCCATTAATATCATATCTAACCTCTCCCTGGTCGATTGTTCCATTTATCCCAGGGCACTTTATATATTCAAACTGGATATGTGCTCTCTAGAAATCACTTTACTGACTACTGAAATGCAGCTGTCTCTAGGGTGGAACAAAGCAGATGTTAAATAGCTCACAATGCCACCGGAAACCAGGTTAGGACAGAAAGCAAGGAGGAATACAATAAGCAAGGGATACCGCAAGGTATATTTGGAGCCTGATCTAAAATCACTGGGATTTTTAGACTGACTTCAATGGACTTTGGATCTGTCTCTTGTACAGCTGGAATACAATTGCTCAGGCTAGAATTTAGCAACACAACGCCCAATACAATTATTGAGTCCTTGGGGTTGGAAGAGACCTCTCATGGGTCATCTAGTCCATCAGTTCTGTGCACTGTGGCAGGGCTTATTAAATTACTTTCTGTCCAGTATAAGCAATCAAGCTGCCGTGATTCAATGTCTACAGAGAATTTATTCAGAACCTGCTTATTTATTCAAGCATACGAAATACAGAAAATATAAAACAAATGTCAAATGCAGGAAGATACAACCAAGGACCCCACAAACCCTGTTTTGTCTTTGAAGGTGTGGGAGAAGGGGGATATGATGGAGAATGAAGGTTATTTGAAGATACAGGGCTATCGCAACAATTTGGGGTGGGGGGAGGTATTTTTTAAGGCTGTGAAAGAGTTTATTTGAGCAACATTATGGCTTACAAACATCCAGTACTATCATTCCTCCATAATATTGACTAACCAGTTGAAGTTTGCCTGAAAGAGGAGATTCTGTTAAAAGGACTTCATCAGCAGGGCAGTCAGAAACTTCCCACTCATTCCAATAGGCTTTGGTATCTTAGCCTGTTAACTAACAAAGTTAAACATGCCTGGGAAACCAGAGTAGGGAATTCCACGATAAGATGATGGTGATTAAAAATATATGGTCATTACTAACCAACCATAGGGCAATATTAGGGAACTGAATATCGTTAAACAATAGAAGCAAACCAGGACCTTAATGGTTAAATGACCGGGTGTCTAGTCTACACATACCCCTTTTAATTAGGGTAGCCTAAAACTGCCACTTTTAAGGTGCTTTCAAGGCCTATGTCCACACATGCATCCCCTTAACGCACCTTAAAATGGTGATTTTAAGGTGATCTCAGCTAAATTTGGTCCCTGTATAAAGCAAGTATCAAATTTAGGCACGATTAAGCTAAGTTGCACTAGCCCACGTGTAGACGCCTAATGCTCATTAACGTGGTGTGCATCAGCAGACACACACTGCATTTATGTGATTTAGCACATCTGCACGTGGGCTAATGCAACTTAGCTAATCGTGCCTAAAAGTTAACGTGCCTTAATGCACACTAGTGTACCTACATGTAGATGCGCGCCTAAATTGCCTTAATACGCCTTAAGGAAAGGTGCATTAAGTTTAGGGGTGCATAAATACCCGTGTAGACACCCCCACTATATTTGAGAATGGTACCAAGGGGACTGTTAATGGCAACATGACTGCAGAAAGTTGATTTTATATCGTAATTAAAGGAGAAAAGAATCTCTAGCAGCCCACGTGCTCCCTCCCCAGCACCTTGCAGTACTGGCGCAGTAGAAAGAATGCCAGATACATTTTCTAGCAGCAGCCATGTGTTCCTTGAAAGCCTGAGATCAACATGCTGACCCTGTGCAGATCATGGGATCTCAAAAAGACCATAAAGCAATATGGCAGACATTCAGGAACACAGAAGAGGATACACAGCTTAATAATTAGTGAGAGCCTAACTTCATATCTCAAGCATGCTCAGACCTAGGAGTGTAGTTCAGACCAGTCTCCCTTAGCAATACAAAATTCTCCCGTATGCATGCATAAAGATACCCTCAGTTAGTTCTTTCCTCCATGCCTGCACATAGCTCTGCATTGATGCTAGCTAGGGGGAAGAACAAACCTCATCGAAGGGAATCAAATTGCAAGCTTCTTGCAAAGGATTCTCAGAGAATAAGCAAGGACTGCAAATTCAGCGCAGTGAGCTCAATCCCTGGGTTACTGAGTTTAGACCGTAAGGGGGCATGATACTGGCATCACCGTGGCAAATCTTAGCAAAACAGCCTTAGGCTGAGAATCACAAGGAAGCGATGGTTTGGTCCGTTGTCGTCCCTTGGATTTCCAGCACCTTTAAAGAGCCGCTCCAGAGAATTTCCGGCGGTGAAAGCTGCCCAGGGGAATGTGCCGATTCTGCACAGCTCCCGTCGCTGCTCCCTCTGTTGCCAGTTTCATCCAGCTTCCACCATCTTTGGCAAACATCCCATGTCTCTGCCTGTGTATGGAGGCTTGGGAGCTGCTATTGTGGAGAACTGGGGCCACAAGTACCTGAGCAAAATCATTTACATTCAAAACTCCCTTGCACATTTGCAACATGAGTTCCCTTAACATTAAGAGGGTGAATAAAATAACATTGTCTTAGAAGACAGAGAGAAAGGAGCAAAAGAAAAAAGATAATACGCAGCGAGCTCTGCTCTGTGTGTTTTTGACTTAGCAATATCTGTAGCAAATTTTCCCAAGAGACACAAACAAACACATGCTGAACCAGAATATCAATGAGGTCTTTTTTAGAGCAGGCACATTAAGATGCAAAACAGGAGATAATGAGATAAAGCAGCAAGTTACAGGTTTCTTAATTCTACATTTTTAAAAGCTGGGAAGTCGCGTTCGGAAGAGAATTGGGTTAGACCTAATGTAAGGCTGGGCTGGTGAGCAGCTTTGCTGAGCCTGCTAGCCTGAGTGAGCGAGCAAGGGGTAGAATGAAGGGCGAACAGCAGGGCTCCCAAAAAAGGCAAACAAAAGTATTTTTTTTGGTCATGTTGCTGAAACCTAATAGTCGCCGTCCTGAATCTGATGTCTTGATTCTAAAGGGGGCTCATTCTGACACACGGGAACTGTTCCAGGAGCCTTTCGAGGCCCTGAGGGTGATGGAAAGGGTCAGGGGGAATTTTTCAGCAGCATGAGGTTGATATAACCAAGGCCTGTGCCTGTAGTATTCATCAGTACTGGTCCTCTAAGGCCATAGGTGACTATAAATTAGAATAGCCTCCAGACTTGTGCCATCTGTGTCTAGCAGCAGCCCCACATCCAGGCAATAGTGAGATGGCAAAAAGCCCTGGAGGAGGAGGAGGATGCTCCTTGAAGTCCACCTGCCTTAAGATGGGATCTCTGTGGCTTTTAAGTGAATGTTGTCATTTGGATGTAATCACATGGCTTCAGAAGCTGGGATCTTAGGCACTGGGCCTCTAGCACTTGTATTTTTCCTATTTTAGAGATGGGGAAAGCATGGGGCAAAGAGATAAAAGCTAGATTTTTCAACAGTTAAGCAAGTCTAACTTGGACCAGCCTTGCAAGAGCACATGGTGTGCAGCACCCATCACTGAGAAGGATGGGAGTGGCTGGGTGCTGAGCCACGTCTGAAGGAATAGCGCCATAGGCCACAGAACAGGAGTCATGGCCAGCCAACTTTTAGCACGTCAATTTAGCTAGCTATGCAGTTAAAAGAAATAGCTATACAGTTTTAACCAGAATGACAATTGCGTATTTGTGGGTTATATAAATTAACATGCTAAAAGTTGGTCGGACCAGGACCCAAGTGGCCCACCCCATTCTGCGGCCTACGTATAGCCCAATTTCTCACAAGGAGTCCATGGAAAAAGCAGCAGCTGAAACTTGATCTTTGAAGTCTCAGCCCAGTGCCTTTACCTCAAGACGATACATCATCCCTGTTAGCTGGAGCAGTACAGCTGAAGTTGTAACAGATGAATGGATATCAACCTCTTTTGGATTTTGTGGGACTGCCGTGAGAAGTTGGAAGATTGGCTTGTGAGATGCTGATATTCATGCCCATGAATGAGAACAAAAATGTCCTTGCATGCATCTGCCCTTGGCCCAATAGTTGACAGTAGAGAGTTCAAGGTCACCTTGAGTAGGTAACATTTTGGATACCAATACCAAAGAGATCATGAAAGGAAAATTAAAAGAAGAATGAATGAGAGGAAATGGAGAGAGGGGGAAAGTATAAGAAAGAGCTATTATTTAACTAAACCTGGCTAGGGTAAAGGTTTTAATTCTTTCCAAGTGCCATATGTGTTTGCCTGTGGGGGAAAGGCAAAGCCATATTTATCTGACTGAACCAATAATTCATATCTGTTTCAGAAGCCGACTTTGGTGGATTGTAGATCTACAGCTGTTCCTAGTCTAGGTTCAGACTTTCCCGGTGGGAATCATTGTAGCAACACGTCTCACTTATAGGATTCATATGCAGGGGGGTAGGAGACCCAGAACTGTAAATTAAAACCTTGTGTATATTACTTCAATGTATTCAATTCAAAAGTATTTAGGACTTCTCAAAACAGTCCTTTCACTACAGGAATCTCCCCCTCCCCGCACACACTCATACAATTTAAAGGAAACAGATCTTTCATGTTTACCCTTCCTGTTTCTTGTAGGAGGTCTTGAAATAAAGGTAAGAACGCAAAGCCCTTTTATATTTTGCCTGTAAAATTCAGAGCACTTGGTCTGGTATGGGGAGTGGGTGTGTGTAGATGTGTCTGTAGGGGGATGGTACATGTATTAAATGCAGTCTAAGACAAGCCGCAAGAAGCAATGCAAGGATTAAAACAAAGATTTGCATAGTGTTGATACCTTCATTATTTGGTTGGAGCCTTCTATCTCTTTGGAGATCGTGCTATTATGTAAAGTAATACACAGCATTATACATTAGATTTACATGCAAGCAAACAAGAACCACCCAGTGGATGCGTCTACAGGTCGCCCTGCGGCTATGTAGCAACGCGCTACGTCATCCTACGGTGCGCTACAGCAATGTAGTGATCATATGCGTCTACATATCGCCTAGTGGCTTACAGTGTACCATTATGGCAATGTAGCCAGGAAATCTTCCTGTGTGCCACCAGTACGGCACAGTACAGACAGTTATTGCACCGTGTTTTAGTACTTCTAAAACACGGCACGTCTACACGGTGACATCATTACTGTGCTAAATTAGATATACATATGATGGGACAGATGTATGGATGTGAACAGACCTAGTTAGTTTACACCAGCTGATATTACTCATTCTGTCTAGATTGTGTTATACATGCACATCATAACCTTTCAAGCTGCCTTGATGGTCAAAAGTCATATATAGGAGCCCGCTGCAGTCAACAGCTCCATGGGGCTTCAGTGGCTCTTGGGCAACATTTGGAAATACATACGCTGGCTACATTTGGGCAAACTAAAGCGTGAACAGCAAATCGACAAGCCAAAGGTTACACAGCCAGCCAGTGATGGAGATGAGGACAGAGCTGGGGTTTCCCCTGTTCCAGTCTCGTGACCCATCAACCAGACCACGCTGAAACCAGCACACACAGTTCCAAGTGGCACTGAAATCATAGAAGGATACAGATCGCTCCCCTGCATGTATTATTCAACGTGTATAGATTAGACAGCCTTGGTTTTCAATGTATATCATTCAGTCCAATACACACAGATTCTTACTGCGCTTGCGCTGATACTCCTTGTAGCCAGCTAAGCTGCTGTGACACTTTTCCTAAGTGGTGAGATGTTTGTGTCCCAGATAATTTTTATCCAGACATTTACATTCTGCCCACAGTTGGCCATAGGATAGTTCTTCAGCTGTTGTCTGAAACTGTCACATGGTGAGGCTGTGCACTGTTAAACAGCTGAGCTGTTTCACCCCAGGGATGGCTGCATTGCAGAGGTGAGGTATAATGGTCGTATTTTCCATCCCTTATTTCAAAAGGGTGTTGCAAGGCTAATTAATTTAATTTTTTTCCTATAACATATTTTGAGATCCTGGTTCAAAAGGTGCCCTAAAAGCGGAGCTATTATTAGCAACATTGTACAAGTGGCAGATTGCACTGCACTTCTCTGTATTAGATGCATTTGATCTTACTTTTGTTTGCGTCTTTGTGCTTGTTTCATGTATTATGTATGATTGCTGGATTATGTCTTCATTTTTGCCATTTGAAACAAAACGAGGATTTTTGAACTCAAAAATAATTTATGCTGTCTATGCTAAACATGATTAACACTTCAAAATAGCAGAGGCCAGATTCTCAGCAGATGGGAATCTGCATAGCTCTACCAAAATCACCAAAGGTATACCAGGTGAGGATCTGCTTCATTAGTCTCACCCCAATGTATCATTATTTATGTTGCTGCAGTGCCCCGAGGTCCTAATCTCTGCTAGGCACAAGGTGATGTCTAAACAAAGAAAAATATGGCTCCTGTCCCCCAAAGTTCACAGTCTGTTGAGACACTAGTTAGATATCCCACCTAGGCAGAGAAGCACAAGAAGATGGTATTCAGTGTACTAAGCAACACCCACAGCAGACCAGCTCTCCAACCATTTTCAGGTTTTTTTCTGTAGGTGCCATGGCAGAGATGAGTTTTTGAGGAAGGATTTGAAGGAAATGGGAGAATATGCCCAATGGACAAACCAAGCTGACGTGTCAAATCCTGCCTTTTTTCTGCCAGGAATATCAGTGGCATAACAGAGAGGTGGGGATACCCTTTTAAGACTTGGCTAGACAAGCCTTGGCTGGGATGATGTAGTTGGAGCTGGTCCTGCTTTGAGCAGAGGGTTGGACTAGATGTGACCTCCTGAGGTCCCTTCAACCCTCATTTTCTACTATTCTATGATCACCAATCACGTACCTTAAAAGTGAAGACACATGGATTGTGTTGGCTGTGATGGGAGGGAGCCAGTGGGGTTAGGCAAAGAGGCGACAGACATAGCTGAGACAGCAAGCTGGGGAAATGATATTTGCAGCAGCATTTGAATGGACAGAAGTGGAGCAAGATGGTATTGGTCAAAGGCAGAACTGATGAGAATCTGTGAACCAGGAGGCAATGACACTGCATTGGACTTTTGCTCAAAACGCCAGATCTCAGTTCTCTCCTGTGATGTCAGCTAGCTACAGGATTTGGTTTTGGAAAGCCTGCCGATTCCTTGAAAGCATATGATAGAACTCTTTTGCTCCCAGAACCAAATGCTGAAAACTGTAATATAGTACGAGCAACACAGATGTGCTTTTAACAGAGGCTCAGAACTTTTTTTTTAGCTGTTTTGCATTCTTCATCAGATCAAATATCTGCTTAGACTGAATTTGCTGCTCTGTTGTCTTACATTCAACAGCTTTAAAAAAAAAAGGGTCATGTGCAGAATATGAAAGGGAATGAAATTATTTGAGAGACTTGAGCCCTAACACACTAAGATGTATATGACATTTCTGTAATGGTACTTAGTAGCATATCTTGAAAATATCAATGAAATAAGACGAGGTAAAGCTGTGCTCAAAATCAGGAATTTGTGGTGCTTATAAAATCCAGGTAGGTTTTGGCAGAATCCAACTCTGCCAATATACCATGCAACAAACTAGTTTGAGAGGCAGATGGTTGCCTTCACCTTGAATGTAAAAGAACAGCTACTATATACTTAGGGATCTCTCAGTGGCTTGTGGACCAGATCTGTTCTTTTGGAGATGAGGAATCATGGTACTTACCTCTATCCATGATATTTTATGACTATTTATCATGTTTATTAGAGTCGTACTTCAGGGGAGAAGTGTGACTGAAACAAATACAGAATAAGAGGCTCTTGTTAATGCAGTATGTTGGTCTGCAGCATACAATGGCATCCTTCCCAGGATATACAGCATGCTTTGTTCCTTGGGCTTTTTCGATGTGCAACCATTGATTATGCTTCCTTTGTGGTTCCTAGATCCATACTGGAACCTGAGACGAGGCCGAGATGCCTGCTCACCTTGACCTATAATCTTTCAGTCTGGAGGATGGTCAGTCACACGGCAGCCTGAGAGCAGCTTGCACTTCTGCAGTCCTACTGTTCCTCCTTGATGGGGGAAGAGAAGCATCAGTCCTTCAGGCTGTCATGCTGATACCTCTCATCAGCACTCAGGTCCTGATCCCACCACTTGAGCCTGTGATTAGTGTTACAAGAGCGCTCTATGTCTGTGCATATGTAAATAGTTACTTACTGGATAAGGAACCAGGAGAAGGCGTAGAAGAACATAGGGAATAGTGATGGGCTACAGAGGGGCAATACAACTCTTTGGGTACTACAAACGGCTTCCTCTAGTACTTCTTTGCCTCAGCTCCCAACAATTCATCCTGTTGAAGCCAATAAACCAATGCAGATGCTTAGAATTATATATATGCTGAAGGGCTTCACTAGATTCAAGCCTACGTTCAATAAAAAAACGTAGGACAAAATAAACCAAAATAAACCAGAAAAGAAATGATGGCTTCTGTGTGAGAGGTCAATTTTAATTAAACTTTTGGCCTAGAGTCCTTCCTAGATAAATGCACCTTTCTGTTTTAAAAGAGGTTTTCATTGAGAACCACAGTGATTTAAAGCCGTGTTTTCAAAGTCTTTCTCACTTTTTACTGGTAAATTGAAGCAGACAGGAAACTGCTTCTATTTGAATTTCTCTGGCTGATGTGTCATGTTGCAGTGCGTGATGGATGGGACTGGGGATGACAAGTCGTGGCAATTACTAGGTCAGTTCTGACTGATTCCAAAGGAAGCCACGTTCCACGAGAGCGTGCGTTTATTTAGCTGTCTGTCTTTAAAGCCACCCTTTCCCTCTTCCAACAAGTCATTGTTGTTCACAGCCATTCTTAGCACCAACACCACGCTCCACATCTTCACAGGGCCATGTGCGTGTCAACAGCACTGTCCACACAAGCACGCCAATGAGGCCAGGAGAACCGGCTCCATTTTACAGATGGAGAGTCAAAAACAAAGATACAATTCACCCTCTTGCTATGGAGCGTCCGTGGCTTAACTCTTCAGGAGCAGAACGACCCACAGTGCTCAATGCAGCAGAGCAGCATGCCGGGGGAAGAAGAGGGTCCCTGGTGGTGGGTCAATAGGGGGATTCCCTGCTGCTGTGGGGGTCACTGAACAGCCCATAGGCAGTCTTGAAGGTGGTGGTCCACAACAGAAAGAAACTGCTGCTTTCTCCGTTTTACACCAGAAACTTCACAGACTTCTGCAGCAACCCAGAAGTGGGCAGGCACAAAGGTGGCACAAGGCAGCATTAGCCTCCCTTATCCCTGGGCTGCACCATTCTGGGTAGCACCTCAAAGAGGTTGCACAATAAAACCTCAGCACGAGCGTATGTGAAACTGGGCCAGACAAATACAGAGTGAAGGGGTTGTGTAGAAATTTAAGAGCTGGATCCATAACTGGTTGGCTTCTTTGGAGCTACATCATGTTACACTACTGAAGATCTGAACCTAACAGTAATCTAATGGATAACTCATTGCATCTCGCAAGGATCTTCCTCCTGTTAAAGCTAGCTATGTAGTGATCCCGTATCCAGTTCTGTGAACATAAGCATTCAATAACTTCCCAGCAAAGCTGGTAGTAGACTCATGAGGGCCCTAGGTAAGGGCTCAGATATGGGCTCCCCCTCCATCCTCCCATCTCTACATTGACAGACTTTACTAACTTAACCAAATGGCCCGGGGCTTTGGGTAATTGCTGTGAGTGCTCACATCTAAAAGTCAGCTTCACTTCCCAGCCAGAGGAAATAGTTCCCCTCCTTCTCTCTCTGTTTTTTCTGAGATCTACATTATCATTTGCTAACCATATTTTTGCAACACTTTATTTACTTTGGGTCCAGAGCTTTGAGACCTTAGAGGGTCTCCTCCTTCTCTAGGAATGTCATGAATGAATCCTTGGCGAAGAGCTAGGAAAAACATGTTTGTGTTCTTCATCTGGGAGGTGATTTCCTTCAGAACCTGGGCCACGCATATGCTCTCCATCATGCAGGTCAGAGAAAGATTTGATCGTGGTACCTCTAGAATTGAAGCTTAGATCAGGCCTTCCATGGGGTCCTAGATGCCTTGCAAAGCCAGGAACAGACTGGGAAGCAGAAGGAAGAGTCAGGTGATGTTTTGGGCTCTCCCACTGGTGTAATGAGGACTTTGGGAAAATTACTTCCTTCCTGACCCTGGTTTCTCAGGAACATTCATACAGACTTTATCTGTGTACACTTCTTTGCAACCTGCTGATGAGCAGGGCTATATCACATCATCCCCAGGGCATGCTGCATTTGGCTTCCAGTTCAGTGCCTCAGGCTGTGATACCCAGGGGGTTATTTCTTGCAGTAATCAAGCTAGCACCCCCCTGAGCCTTTGGGGTGCAGGGAGCGGTGTTACTTCCAGTCCCAAAAGTATAACACAGGCAGAAGTTGAGACTTCATTATAGGGCAAGCTTTCATGGGTAAAGCCATGCGTTTGTGCTGTGTCTAGCACAATGGTGTTTGACTGGGACTTGTAGGCGCTACCATAATACAAGTCATAAATATTGGACCTTCAGACAAGACTCCAGGATCCAGCCACCCTCAAGCGTCAGGGTTGGACCAGATCCAACTTCTGCCAATGGACCCAACTAGATCACGCTCCTGGGATTGAATACTCCCCGAACCTGGAGTCCCAGCTGCTTAGCTTGAGTCCGTATGCAGCAGCTTTTGCTTTCTTGTCTGTTATAACGATACAAAACACAAAAGGCAAGAAAATGCCTTTTCCCTATTTAGTGCCAGAACACCTAACTGGGAGCTGCAGGGGGGGAAGGGGGGAAGAATTTGGCCTTTCATATCTATGTTTCTTCACAGACATCAGGACCCATGGATCAAATAAAAGCAAAGGATTGCTCAGGGGATAGGACTCTTTCTTTTCCACGGCCTCCCCCCCCCAACAACTGCTCCCCGAAAACAGTTTGTGCCTTTGCTTTTTCTTAGGTGACAGGAAAAAAATCAGTCAATGCACCCTGAGGCCCTAAAACCTTTCACTGACTCTCTGCCTTAAGCACAGACCTCTTAGAAAATGCAGATGAAAGGGAAGCTGGGGGAGGGCTCCTGACTGGAAGAAACAACCATCCTGGCAGGTCCTTTGGCGGGGTCATGCTCTAGGACACAGAAGAGATATATTAAAAGGGGGAAAATAAGGATTCTAAATAATCAGGCTCCTGACTGGATAATGCCTTGACGAGAGGAGACGCAGCGAGAGCCAACGAAAACCGACTTGCACAGAGGGATGGGAAAGTAAGACGCCTTCTCCGAGGGGACAGGGGCAGCGGTAGGGGGAAGAACTCGGGAAGGAAATTAAATAATAGCCTCAAATTCCCAGGTGAGAAACAATGGAATTGGAAACAGAAAGGCCCCCAGGAGATGAACAAATCAAGGCTGGGAGGGGAAGTGTAGGCAGGGGGGAAGCGGGAGGCTGTGAACACAGCCCTGCAATCTAGCAGCCTCCCAGGACGGCTTGCTTCTGCCGCGGGAGGATCTGGAGGTCCCAGATGAAGTCGGGGGCCCACTGTGCCCGGCGCTGTGCAAACAAGTCTGTGCCTTGAAGTGCTCCCGGTCTAAGCAAAGGCAGATGAGAAAGTATCCTTCTGCCCATTTTACAGATGGGGAGTTGAGACACCTGCCCGATTCTCTTTCCCCTGTTCTGGCTGCAAGACGGCATGAATGGGGGAACATGGTCTGCCTGGGGCCACAGAGGCAGCTCTGGTAGGGCTGGACATGAGATGTGCATTTTGTGAGTCCCAGGAAAGCGTCCTGAGTTTAGCGACTGATCTGCTGGAGCCTCGGTGAGGGAGCTGTGGGGAAAGGACAGGATTTCTGACCCAGTCTGGCAGGTTCAGCTAGTTTGGATAAACTGCAGCTAGGCCTAGCACCAGATCCGCCACTACCAAGAGGTGAGGGAACGCCACTGACCTGAACAGGAGTATGCCCATTAATTTATAGTGCCTGAGGGTCTGACCCTTCAAGTTTGGGAGCTCATTGATCAGGAAGTCACTGACACACCCTTGGCAATTCAATTGCTCTTTTAAACTGTGAACCCATGGATTGCTCCTTGTCATACACTACCAGCAAATACCATCACCCCCATTTTACAGAAGGGGAAACTAAGGCACTAAGAAATGGCCACACAGTGACTCAGTGGCTGAGAAGAAAACAGAATTTGTGGTGCTTCCAGAACTGTACTGCTCCCCAGACTTGGCTTTATTCATTTTAGATCCTAGCTGGATTTGAATGAAAATACCTGGATCCAGACCCATTGATTTCTCCTAATAATAGCTCTAAAATGGGACAAACTCCCTCTCCCCCGCAGTTCTGTAACGCCCTGATCTGTGTTCAGGACCCAGACCTGGGTTTTGTAACTGGAAGCAGTCTCAAATATCTAATCATCTTTCTTTCTTGCATAGAGCAGGGCTGTCAAGCAAACCCCTGCATTTTTCTGAAGCTAGTATAGTTTGCATTCAAAAGCCTTTTCTATTTCCTCTTCTAGTGCCACATGCTGCTGTGTCAACATAATACAGGTCCTCCTAAACAAAGGAATGTGTGTCTAGAAACTGTCCATATAGAAGGGAAAGCCAGATCCCAGACAGCAGAGAATGAAGGGGTCTCACGCTACTTTTTTTTATTACACAGTTTGAACAGGGCAAGTGCCCCACAGAGGTAGGACTTTGCGTGCATGTGTGCGCGCCTCCTTTCCGGCATGTAGTGTGAAACATTAGATGAACACAGCAGAAAAAAAGGTCTCTCGCACACCGGTGGGGTTTGCAGACTGCATGAGAATATGTTCTTTAAAGACAATACCCTCCTGCAACATGGTGAAGGAGGGAATAGATACTGTCTACAGCTGCTGACATGTTTCAGATAGGAGATCAATGAGTGAATGCACAGCTGGGAAAGTCTCATACCCCCAAGCTGCTTCCAGGGAAGATGCGGGAGCCTGAGGATTATCGCTGTAAGGTACAGCAGTGCAATAATTGCATCAGGATTATTTATCTCCATTTCCCCTGCTCATTAGGCAAGTAAGGGGCATAGCATAGGTGTGCACAGCATAAATAGCATCATTTCATTCCGGCTCTTACACTGTGCTCATCGACAACATGACAGAGTGCCCACAGGCTTTGTTCAGAGGCGTGCTAGTTCAACAATAAAGCTTTAGCCCTTTATTCAAGAGATCTGGGTTCAGTTCCCAGATCTGCTGCAGTGCTCTGCTCACCTATTTGTGTGACATTGGGCACGTCACTGCATCTGGTTAGATCAAGGTGGCTTCAAGTTTGCAGACTCAAAGCTTCTGATTGGAAAATAAAGTTTACGTGACCATATAGCCAACAGCCATACGCTCTTGAGGTACCTTATCACTGGACAGCACAAGCAATGCATCGTAAGGCCCGCTTGGTATTTGGAAGGGCCAGAGAGTGCTCTGTGCTGCTATACAGAGTGGAGGTATTAAGTACCTGGCCCACTGCACATATTAATGAGGTCTATATGATGCCAGCAAATCCTCCAAAATTGTAACTTTCATTTCTCTTTTAAAAGTATAGACTTCACAAGATTAGCATAATCAAGACGGTGCTCTTCCCTCTGACCACTGAGAGCCTGCGGGAACGGCCCTGGGTATATTCCCTACCCCACAATGAAACTCAGTGCTGGGTCAGTTCAATGCATGCTGAATGTCTTCATGAGGGTAATTATGCAAGAGGCATTTCTTTGGGTGATATCTTTTATTGGACCAACTGGCCATGTCTGCACGAGACACTTACTGCACAGTCGTTACTGTGCAGTCGTTTAGTACAGCCGTTTCAAGATGATGCTGACTGCAGAGTAGCTCATGATTACTGCACAATAGTGCTGGGTCACACTTCGTACCACACAACACTACTGTGCAGTCATCACGAGCTACTGCGCAGTCAGCGCCTTGTGTAGATGCACCCACTGTGTAGTTGGGATACAGTTAGACAAGCTTTTGAAGACTGCCTTGCATTTGAACTCTTGTCTAACTTATGTCAACTACACAGCTGGACCAATAGACAATACCACCGGAAGAAAGTCTTGCCTTTCGCACAAGTTCTGGACCATCACAGCTATAACATCACTCTTGCACCAGGCGAGTTAGCCGCTATTCACTGATTGCTGTATCAGCTGGGAAAGGCAGTGGGGCAGGAGCAAAGCCAATGTGCTGGGGGGAGGAAGGGGTGGGAGTAGGGAAGCAAATGCAGAGGGGCAGAGGAAGAGATGCACTGGTGGTCGGGGAGGGAGGGAACAGATAGGATGGAGAAGGGAGAGAAATGAGCATCCATTTCTGAGGGATACTAGAGGCAGCTTAGCTAACAGTTTACATGTCTACCTCACTCATCACTGTGGTAACTAAAATAAACACTATGGTTAGGATTTGCTCCTGAGAGAGCAAAGCAAACTATTTTTTCTTGCCTCCCCTGTCTTTCTAGGGTTTCCTTTTTCCCAGACCCAATTTGATTTTTTACAAGACACGGTATACGACCCTTTATTCCCACATTGACTCTAACATGATTATTATATTTACAGCTGTAACAAGGTAAAAGGAAACCCCTGTGTCCCATTCTGATCAGCCAGACTTTCCTTCCTAGGACTTGGCCAGCATGCTTAGAAGAAACCCTAAATATTTGTTTTAATTGCACAATGGATTCCCATAAAGCAGCAGGCTCATGTGCTATCAGGCCTTGGATCATCTCAGTCCTGGCAGGTGGGCTCATCAGGCAGATGGTCAGGGAAAAGCACCTTGGCACAGTCTTTACTGGCATCTTTCAGACAAAGGGCTGCTTCAGGGGCCTGAATACTGCTGCAGCAACGAGAGGATTCACTTTTCCCTCGCAGATTTTAAAAGGACAGCCTGAGCATGGTGCAAAACTTGGGTAAATTGCTGTCATCCCTCATTGCCAGTGACTTCCTTCCTCCAGCCCATCTGGAGTGAAAGACTCATCAATTGGCTACAGTATAGGACTAGAAGATTTGGGGTCTATTCCTTGGTCTGTCTAATAAGTCTGACTGCTTTTCTGACTTGGCTTTCTTGGAGGTTCCTAATAACTCCCTCTTTGTGGCACCCGAGTCCATTCCCATGCACGGTAAGGCTGGAGTAACATTCGCCGAGTGCTTGGAGAGCCTTTGATGCATCCAAATTTGGGAGTGCAAGAGGAGGAAAACTTACTTGAAAATTATAGCGTTGGTGGCCCCTTTATTTATCTAGATAGCTATAAACGCATGCAAACCCTATATTCTATACAGGGATGTGTGTATATTCTTTATCCTTCTTATGCACATCCCTTCTTATACTGACATCACTCCATTGATTTCAATGGACCTAGGCCAGTGGAGAATCACGGAAGTTACTCATTCTTCATAATATCAGTCCTTGCAACCCCCAAGTCATCTTTAAATCCCCTGGACTCTGTTGCCAACTAGAGAGACAATCCAGTGGATGGGCAGCCAGCTGTGCAGCTGACTCTGTGAAGTCGAATCCTTAGTCTTTCAGACTTCCTGTGCAATTGTAGACAAAGCTCTGTGCTTTTGAGATCTAGGCAGAAAAAGTGCGGTGTCAGAATTGATCTTTGCGGTACTAAGGTGCTCAGAGGTGAATACAGTAGGAAGGGGTTGTATATCTGATGAAAGACTGAAAACTCTGATTTCTGAGGTGCAAAAAAGAGTTTTACTGGGTACAGCAAGCTCAGCGCACCGCGTTTAAGTCTTACGTGGAAGCTGAGACTGTATAAAGTTTATGTCCGACTCCAAGCAATAAAAACAGTTTGGGAGAAGGTAAAAATAAGTCAGTTAACAGATTATCACAAGATCTTTAGTTTCACAGGGCAAGATATTTCATAGCAATAAGCACTTGACATACTGCAAATGAACTAAAGCTTTAAGAGGCAATCATCGCTAACTGGTATCAGCAAGCAGAAGAGATACTAGGATGTTCAGGTGTTAAGAAATTTTCCATGTCCTGCTCATATTTCTTGTGTGATTTCTCTATGCAGAATTCAAGGATATCAGAGCTTGTAGGCCAATCTCAGAAGTCAATGGGGCTATGCTGATTTATACCAGCTGAGGATTTAGTTTCCTTTGTTGCATTGTCTTAGGTAGTACTGTTGTTCTTCTTCCTTGTTAGCCTTTACTGAAGCTGAATTAGTAACTGACAAATCATTTCTTTAGCTTTCGTATCCTTTTTTCTGCAAAAGAATTGCAATTTGGTAAGACTTGTTCACTGCCTACTTAATTAAATGATTTCTTTCCATTGTTCATCATGCTTAAAACCAGTATTTTCTGTGGCATATTCCAAAGAAATCATGCTGGTTATGCACTGGCAAGCTAAATCTTGATGGGCGCATCTACACAAGATGTTTACTGTGAAGTTGCCTAATTAGTAGGGCTGTACGATTGGGTGGTGATTCGATTCAGAGGAGATTTGGCCTGATTCAGTAGCCGAATCTCCAAATCCGAATAAAATCAGGGGAACAATTACAAAGTCTGAATTGAATCAAAGCTCTCCGAATCTTCAGAAAAGATTCGGAGAGCTTTGATGATTCGGGCAGTCCCCGGTGGCTGCAGCAGGGAGCTGGAGCCAGACTCGGAGCTGCTGAGTACCAAGGGTGAGGGAGGTGGGGATGGAGGGGTGGGGAGGAGACCATGGGGGGACCCCTGCCAGCCCCCAGCCGCGCTCCCCGCCTCCATGGCTGCCCCGCCTGCCCCAGCTCCCGGTCCTTGAAAGAAAAGCCCTAGTGCTCACCGGGTGCTGCTGTGCAGGAAGGCGATCCTGAGCCAGGCTCAGTGAGGATGAGCCTGGCTGATTCAGAGATTTGGCAGGAGCCTAATCTCCAAATCAGATTCGGCCGAATTGATTCAGAACAGTGATTCAAATCACCGAATCGAATCACTGTCCCCCGAATCGGGCGAATCCGAATCCAAAGGGAGTACTAGCCTCTCTGCACAAGCCTCTTAATTAACTCCATAGTAAACATCTTGGTGTCTACATGTGCAGCCCTATTAGGCCACAGGAAACTAATGAACTCCACAGTAGGCTAGTACTTGTAAATACAAGTACTACCTACTGCGGAGTTATTTAGTGCGCAAAGTGCACATGTAGATGCTGGGAGTACTGGCTGGGGCGTGAGGGTGCTTCAGTGTGGGGTCTGCCTGTTGGCTAACCCCACACTGGGGCACCCTCGTGCCTCAGCCAGCCCCTCTGCAGCATGTCGAGCTGGGTCGGAGCAGCCCTGTGCTGGCAGGCCGACCCCCCCACCCCACACACACTTGTCAGCTGGGGCTGCTCCAACCCCACTCAATTATGCTGCGATCCTGGGTCCACATTCAAACAGCATGATGTGCACTGGAGTTTATTGCTGCAAATTAATTGCATGTGTAGACTATGTGCTACTGAAGTGCTGAAAACCCAGGATTCAAATCCTGGCCTGGATTCAAATCCTGGCCCATGCTTGGATCTTTAGAGTTGCAGGCATTTGTAGATGTGGGAGCTTGTACTAATGTGACATTTGTGTGAATGGATGAATAAACGCACAGTCTTGGGATGTTTTCATAAAGGTCTTGATGAAAATCTGTCACCTGCAAAATGCCCTTTGGTTGGCATCTATAGTTGGTAAGAAACATGATGATGGGCCTGCTTTGAGCAGGGGGCAGGACTAGGTGACCTCCTGAGGTCCCTTCCAAGCCTACTTTTCTATGATTCTATGAAATTTCATATTAAATGGATCATGTAATAATACGGCTTAATAATAAGGCCTCACAGCATGTGGATAATTTTTTTGGGTGTTCACAGTCATTTTTGAAAGGGCACATTGGAAAAGGATGTTTGAGCATGAGATCAAGTGGCTTTTATCAGTTCCATTACATTGCTTTTACAACACACTTCAAGGTAGATAAATCTTATTCTATCCTCTTTGCAGGTGGGGAAACTGAGGCACAGAGTGCCATTAAGACTACATAAGGACATTATACTTGTACCAGTATAAGTGATTGGGAACTGGTCTATACCTATAACAGAACAGAAGTTTGACACACGCAGACTTGGTTTAAAAAATGGAGGAATCCAGTCTAAGATTTGCCCCCTCACCAAACGGCGAATGTATATTCTGTTTGACACCGATCGAAACTAAACACCATGTACAGAAAACCATGCAACTTAGATCGATTCTGCCTCTGGCTTTTTTAATGTCTGTACCTAGACTAAGTCACTTACTTGAGTGGCTAATCTTTTAGTCCTCCCCCCCTAACCAATGGAAAACACTCTTTTGATCTATTCAGGAGATTCAGGAGTGTGAGGCCAGAAGTGTGATCATCCTTGATACCAACCATGATCTCCATTATAACTCAAGCCTGAGAGAGTCTCACACCTAATAATTCTTGAATGAAGCCCACAACTTCTGTCTGAGCTAGAGTATATTGGATGCGTCTACAAATAATATGACTGAATAAATGCTGGTGCAGTTTGCACTGGAGCTTATTCTCATTGACTCATAGAAAATGAGGGTTGGAAAGGACCTCAGAAGTTCATTTAGTCCAAACCCCTGCTCAGTGCAGGACAATCCCCCAACTAGATCATCCCAACCAAGGCTTTGTCTATCCAGGTTTTAAAAAAGTCCGGGGATGGAGATCCCACCACCTCTCTAGGTAACCCATTCCAGTGCTTTACCAGACTCCTAGTGAGAAAGTTTTGCCTAATATCCAACCACAACTTCCCTTGCTGCAACTGGAGCCCATTGCTCCTTGCTCTGTCATCTCCCCTCACTGAGAGCAGTCCGGCTCCATCCACTTTGCAACCCCCCTGCAGGGAGTTAAAGGATGCCATCCAATCCCACCTCAGTCTTCTCTTCTGCAGACTGTTGCTCCTGGGTGCAGCGTTTACATATGTGCCTGGGACTGCATCATGCTGAGCTGGGGCAATGCCAGGGGGCTCCAGGAACCATTCTGCCAGCCCCGAGCTGCTCTGACCTGGCTCAGTGAGCTGTGGCATGAACCAGCCGGCAGCCCCCACACCGCAGCACCCTCATGCCCCGGCCAGCCCCATCAGCATGTATATGTGCATTGTGCTGCACTAAATAATGCCGCCGTAGGATAGTACTTGTGTTGAGCAGTGCTATCCTAAGGCAGCATTTATAAGTGTCCTGTGGTTTAATAGGGCCCCATGTGTAGAAGCTGACATTTTACTGCAGAAATAATTTAGGTGACTCTGCAGTAAACATCTTGTGTAGATGTGCCCATAATCTGGGAAAAAAATCCAGTCTTGGTATAATGTCTTGCAGTAATCAAGATGACACAGCTACTTAGACAAGAGGAGGGTATTCTTGTGAGTGCAAGCTAAGGTCTTCTCATTTAATACCTCTTTAGGTCAAGTAGTGCAAGTCCAAGAAAGTGAGTAATTTAAGGTGATTTGAGAAAGCTCTCTCTGCCTTTCTATGTTCTGCACGACCAATTTCGCCCATTTTAAAAGATCTAGTGCAAGCAATGTCACAAGCAAAGGCTATTGAAATGTTAGCTTTCAAGGCATTAATTTAGCCAAGTACATTAAGTCTACAGATCTTTCTGCCAGTTGTTTTAGATAATTGTAACTACAACCAGAACTAGTTTGAGATGCATGGTATCTGCAATTATCTGTATTTCCCTCCCCCTCTCTAGGTGAAAGGGATAAGAGATAAAACTGTCAGAGAACAACTTAAAGCTTCTACTTGCTGAGGGAAACATCTAAACAATTTCACCGACCGCATCAGGAAAATTGGTTGTCTAAGGCAAAAGGGATGGATAGTGGCAAATGTATTTGCAAACAGACTGATAAAAAAGGTCGAAAAATAAGAGAAAGTGCCGACTGACAAATCTGAAGAATGAAAGCAATGTAGCCAGAGATAACACAATAATAGTAGAAACAATTCTGGAAGGAATGCAGCATACCAAGGGACTCTGAGAACTGGGTGCTTATTGTTTTATGTAATGGCAGCAATGTTGGCTAGGCAACAGTATGCTTTATTGCCTTCCTTCCACTGGAACAAGGAGGAGTTCTTACCAGGTGGCTGGGACAGCAACAACAATGTTGGCAATGACAGGTAAAAGCTATGAAAAGTCTTCGTAGTCTCATCAAAGTCTGCAAAACACCTGACAGAGCTGTGGCAGCAACACAGGCATTTGATTAGAGGGGTGCAATGCACTGAAAGGCTGCTTAGCGTACACTCGAGAGATCTCTGAAACGACAGGAATCTGGATGTGGATGTGCTGAAGAGTGCAGTTTAAGTACACTGGAAATTGATCTCGGTTTCAAGTACCGAGGGGCAGGGAGGATGGTGGGTTTGCTTATTTCAGACTGCAAGTTCCCAAAGCGATTGATGAGGCTCAGTCATAGAACGGAGCTGGGGAGAAGCATTACTATCTCAGAAGGAAATCCAAACAC
>NW_005841952.1:1458035-1464342 GCF_000455745.1 Alligator sinensis
CCAGAGAGTATGGCCATCATGTTACGGTACCAAAGAGGAAAGCAGGCACGGCTCAGGGCTGATGCACGCGGAGCCATTCCTTGGGGCAGAAGGGGTGAATCAGGGTGACTGCCCCGGGCCCCGCGGACAGTGCCATACAGGCCCCAAGGACACCGCCATTGGCACGTGCCAAGGGTGCCACCACTCTGGCTTTGCACTCCTCTGTTTATCATCCCTGTCATACTTTCCTAGCCTTGCGCGAGCTCAGCTGAACACATGGGATCCATGCTTAGCCGAATAGGAGTATCGAGAGGCAGCAAGAGCAGTCCCTGAGGTTTTTCCCGTCTTGCATAGCCCACCCAGGATCCTGTCTGCATGGCTGAAGACACCTTGTGCTGAAATGGAGCACCGCAACCATTCTTCTTCACTGGGAAACGGTTTTTGGGAAACGATACAAAGAAATGGAAAGTGCCCAATATTAGGGAAGCCACTAGAGGGCTCGTAGGTCAGCAGAATATATGTACCCGAGTTGGGACCCAGACAGAACACCGGGGTTCAGTGGCTTTCAGACTTAATGACTTTAAATGTTATGGGCTAGCAGATGGCACCGCCAGCATAACCGTCCTCCTGTCCTCCTTGGTGGTCTCCCATCCAACTACACATCTAGACTGACCCTATTTTGCTCCCGAAACCACAAAGCACAAGCCGGAGGGAACTGATTTTCAAGCCAGGGGCACATCTTAAGGCTATTTGAAATGACCGTTTCAAAAGACAGTGTTAATAATGCAAAAGCAAGACAGACACTAAAGGGGCCATACTACAGCTCAAGTAGCCTGTATACTCTAGTGAGGGAAAAATGGGGCAAGAAAGAATAAAATGGTCACTATCTTACCTGATCTACATTAAAACCACACTATAAATCAATATACATAGTGAAGCCATAATCAAGACCAAGGAAAGCAGGGTGCTTCCCCTGGGGACTGGCTCATTAAGGGTTATCTGATACCTCCAGACCACAGGTTGTAGCAGGTGCCCTCTCTGACCACGTCTGTCCTGCTCCCACAAGCAGAGTACATTGCAGAATACCAACAGTCGCCTGTAACGTGAAAGGTCACCGTGGACCATTACGGAGCCCAACGAAACAATGGCAGCTGCCTTGATACAAGCCAAGCAGCAGGTGCGCAAGGAGCAATTACAACACAATGGCAGCGTGTTTTCCGGTCAGTGCTGCTTAGTAGCAGAGATACTGTAAGCAGGAGCTTTCCTGACATTTTCCCAGAGTAAAGGTTGCAATCGGAAGATAGCTCTCTGGATCTCTTCTGCTGCTGTGTTTCAAGCAAATGAGCTGAAAAGGGAACCAACTAAAAATGCCAGTTTTGTCTCAGAGTTACCAGCTACCCAGACATTGAGCATTCACTCCAAGAACACATTAAATGCAGCTGGCACCGTGTCAGACTGAAGACTCCGGCTTCGTGCAGGCAATACTGAGCACTTGGAACCTCGAAGAGAACTGGGAAAGCGTCCAAGATTATGCTTCACATCTGCTATGCGAACCCAGTGCAAACCCTGTTTTAGCATACAGTGTAAACAACAGGATCACTAGTGCAACGCATGCAAAAACAAGCGTGCGTGGAATAAAGGTGCAATCCTAAGCACCTATTTTAAGTCGTCTGGCTGGGTGCTAGGCAGAGGCGGCAGAAGGGGGGAATAGAAAAATTAGCCACTCCAGACTTCATCTTAATGCACTGAGTTAGATAGCTGCAGATTCGCAAAGCCTGTGCCCCACCCTCCGGGCATGAATGAATACACAGTGAGCTTCCCACCCCGCACACACACTTTTAGCAGAACAACACTAGCTATCTTGTTAGTCCATTGCAGCAAAAGATATAGGCAGGATGTGCTCCTCACTGATTAGAGGCAGGCCAAAATGATGATTTATGAGGAAGCAGGGCCTAAGTATAGGGCCCTGGCTTGGGCCTCTCTTGTGAATGGTAAACTCAGGATTTATCAAAGTTGGATTCAAGGGGGTGGCTCTTTCAAGTTCAAAGTTCAGCACTTAGTCCAGCATTTACCACGTACCATCTATCCTGCAAAAGGAGACTGGAAGCCTGATCAGTCCTAATCAAGCGGTCGCCAGTATTTTGTATCTCACACATACCGGAAAAAAAAAAAAAATCCATGTTTTATCACTCTAATCCAATGTCAATCTTGAGTTAATGCCATCCCACTGTAATTCCAGCTGCCATTACTCCTACCCTCTTGACTTTTCCCCCTTATCACCATCACCTTCAAGGAACACAAGCCTATTAAATGGTGTCCATTCCTATTTCTGGCACCCAATAAATCTAAATTTTCAAGCTTGGGAAACCAGGCTAAAAAACTGGCATGGAGATAAATGATTCTTCCAAGACAAATGTACAACGATCATTACTCAAAGGCTTCTTCAAACCCCCCCAAAATACTAGATTTCAAACCCTAGGAAAGTGGATCTCTCTTCCCTCAAACTAATATCACGGGGCTGTTCTCTGAAGTGCAGAGATGGATTCTTTGTTGGCTCCACATAAAATTACCCACGGTGTGACGCAGGCTCCTAGGCTCGGCACAAATTTTATTTTTCAGGCTCATCATCTCCCAAGTCAGCCTTTAGAAGAAAATCTTTGAAATGAGACTTAGCACTCGCCACACGCTCAGGCAGCCTAATAAATAGCGTTCGGCTCCAACTCCGCAGCGTTGCAAGTGAGCAGGAGAACAAAGGGTTCTGAAGCACAGATTAGATCATTTCAAATGGTCACAACATTTTTCCCCCTTGCGGATGGCAAGGACTGGATTTGAACCTTCCAGGACTATGTTTTGACATGCACATTTAAGCTGTATAAAATAAGCAGCAAATCTTCATCTCCCTTCAAGAGTATTATATTAAAAGCAGAGAATGGAATTACAACAGATTGGCTTCCAACATTTCTTAATGTGTCAAATGGTATTAATAAGATCATATTGATGAATGCTGACAGGCCAGTGAAAACTAAAAAGGCCAGATTCTTCTGCCCCCAAAGTGAGTGAGATTGGCTCTATATTTTACACTCATTTTTTAGAAAGTTTAAATAAGCCCGTTGATTTCATAAAAAATGGAGTCATAAATAATAACTGCTCTGTTCACGTGCTATCTCGAATGCTTTAGAAGCATTTCATTCATCTCTGTAAGCAGAGAAACAGCTATTATTGTTCAAGTAATGTCAGAGAAACAGCTATTATTGTTCAAGTAATGTCCAAATATTGTTGTTCAAAATTTGGTGAAATAAATAGGTGGCTTGATTATTATCAAAACCCTACTGATGTTCATTTATCCTCATGGTGCCAAGTGGAGAGATACAACCCCAGGCCAAAGTTTACAAAGCAGGAAGCAATTCCTTGTTCCCAGTTCTTTGTTCTGTCCTCTGTCTAATAACTGCTTCTCTCGATTGCAATGTATCCTGGCCTCTAATGGATAGATCTGGAAGTCCTTAGTTATGTCTGTTACAGGAAGAGTTAGGTAAATATTACCATTTTTTCCCATGGATATTTGCTCAGATTTATAAATGAATTCACTACAGCCATGCTTACATCCTTCTCATGAGCTCAGTCCTCACATGTTGGAACAATCAAGGTTCACTGACTGTTAGAGATAGCTGAGCATTTGAAAACAGCCAGGTTTAAAATTTGGACAGAGACTGCATGCACATGCATTCAATCAAGGAACAAAATTATCACCATGCATCTCCAATGACCCAATTGCAAAGAAGCAACAGATTTCCAGAGAGGTGTGTCCACCCCAGCACAAAAGACGTGCATCACATGGGTCCTGGGGATAACATAAAGACTTTGCCTCCCAAGTGCTTTTAAGTCTACTTTAAATTTATATGAGTGAACTGTTTAAAACTGGGTGTGTCAAAGGCCCATAGGTGCCCAAACCCCACTAATTCATTTGGGGTCCTAATTCCCTTAGAATTTATTGAGATATCTGGTGGACATTTTCAACCAAGCCTTTTAAATTTGGCAGATGCCTGAACGGAAATGCAGTTCTCAACATCTGCATCATTTATTTTGTTTTATCCTTGGTTTATTTTTTTTAGGCCTGGACAAAAATGAATGTGCGCGTTTGTGTGGCATGTGTCTGTGTGTGTGTGTGTGTGGGGTGAACTAAAGAGACAATTACCTTCAGCTGAAAATAAACATCATAAAACCATAGACGTCTAATTTTTGCACCTGGAGGATCCTCTTACAGCTATTCACTTCTAATCACTCTCAGCTAATAAATGAATAGAATAGCTAATGTGATTAGAGTAATTTACCTATTCATCAAGAATATTAAACGAATTGAATATTTTGCATCTGACTATTCACACAGCCTTAGTATTTCCCTGATATTGTAATTAGCCACGTGCTGCATCTCTGTGCCCTTTGTGAAAACAGTCTGTGGCCCTCCGCATGCACGCACAACACTTAATTCAGAGCTGCCGAGCGCATGGACACCGTGATTTATAGACGCAACGTATAGGGACGCCGTAGAGCATGGTGACGTAGGAAGTGGTTGCCCCCATCCTTCAAACAAAGAAGCTAGGCTCATGAGAGACCATGGGAGCATGAAGGAACGAACTCCCTTAGCTAAAACCCAGGATCCAGCACAAGTTAAGGAAGCTGATCCTTTCTCACTTATGGAGGAGGTCACTCCAAGACCTGAGGATGCAGCTGTGAAACACGGAAGCTATGGTGATAGGGGATTTGATCATTAGTAATATATAGAGTCAGGAACATGGTGACCAAAAGACCCATTCGGTTACTTGCCTGCTAGCTGTGAAGGTGGCAGCTTGTAAAAGATGTCTAGGGAAATAGTAATACCAAGAGATTGCCAAGCCAATGATTGGCAGACAGACTGGTATAGATTGATTTTTACTCCTCAGAGGCATCAGACTGAAACTTAAACCCCATGAGCCCTAAGGAAAGAATATCTATCATCTAATACAAGATGTAATACAAGAAAATGGTGGAGATGAGCAGAACTACTGATATCTATTAGTATAGGTTTTAGACAGTACCAGAATCTAATATATCCAATCCCATAGAGACGTTTGTGGGAGAAGGGGGAAGGGAGATAAATCTTTTCTGGTTTGGCTCATTCCTAGAAAATAAGGGAACATATTTAAAATATGTTTTGCGATACAGAAAAGATACGCTTAATAAGCCTGCCAAAGATGATTTTCTATCATTTCCTGTTGGTAGGAAGCTAAAGCATTTTATAAAATGCATTCATGCTTAACTAGAATGATATCTTAATCTTCCTTAGTTACATCTTTTCGTGCTTTACTTATGCACCACAAAACAGACATCAAGCTTTTCAGCATGCACCCTGAAAATTCAAGCATTAAAATTAAAAACGGGAAGCAGCCGTGTTTAAACATTGCACAAACAGAATCACCTTCAGCCGAACCTTGAGCAGAAAATAAATGGCTCTCTGCATGTTTGTATCAGGAAAGGAAATTAAGAGGAGAAACAATGAATTATTGAAGGCTTCAAGGTTCTATAGACTGTGTCTGGATAGATCTAAAATCAAGATGTCACTGTAATCTCTTTTGGGGTCTCTTGCTTTCTTTGATTGGAGTGGTGCAGGATGTAAGGCTGAGAGTTTTATTCACTGGGAAGGGGCACAGACATAATTATGGTTTCTATGGGGTTTCTCTTTCCCCTTCATGTTTGCAGCTGCTTATAATGAACTCACACAGCCCCAAATATCTTTGCTTTCTTTGCTTGCAATTTTAAGAGCGCTGTAAAGCAAAAAGTGGGGAGGTGGACACCTCCAAATGTCAGAAGAGCGTAGGGGAGGGGACCAATATTGTTGTTGGCCCTTAGCATTTTTTTGGCTGCTCCTACTCCTGGATTTTCAGTTGCCCAAACTCTAGACATGTTCAAGAGGAAGATCTACCCCCAGACTTTGTAGCTCAAGTGTGCTGGGTTGCTAACCAGGCATAAAGCTATCTGAAGACTATCCCAAGCACAATAGACCTGAAGGACCTGGATAAGTCCATTCGTTTTTAATCATAGTCTCTGGGGCAGGAAGTATATTGGGGATTTTCAGAGATGAGTCCGTGCTTCTGCGTCCCTGAGCAGGCTGATGATAGCCATTGAAGCAGGGGAGGAGTTGCCCTAGATTGGACACTGATCCCCAACTGTTCATTAAACAGTGAATACAAACTGTCTCTCTTTGGTTCCTGACCCAGTACAGGGAAAAATTTGGCCTTGAAAGTCTGAGATTCCTCCTTACACCTGTTATTCACTGTGACAACTTCACCAAGTT
>NW_005841952.1:1464373-1480760 GCF_000455745.1 Alligator sinensis
AGCAGGATGGGGTAAGGGAATCGGTACAAACGCTCATCAGGATATTATACGGTTAACTCCATCCCCAGGGTGTTTCCCACGTGTTAAGTGCAGGCTACAATAGTGCCCTAGCTCCCTTTCAAGTCTGCCGTGGTACCTGTGTTGTACAGTGCTACTCCCGGCGATGAAGGGGCTCCTTGATCCAGATCGGTATGTTTTGCTTGACAGCACACACACACACACACACACACACACACACACACACACACACACACACACACACACACACGATTTCTAAAAACTCTTGCAGCAGTCCCCTAAGGTTTCCCTTTATCAGCCTCTCTCAAATCCCAGAGCCAAACCAGCGGCTGTTTTCATTCTGTTTGGTCCTAAAGCCACTCTTGACTTGGTTGACCTTAAGGGTTTCTGTCCCACCCACCACCTCTCACCATCGCTCGACTTTTCTGCTCATCCTCTGCAGGGTCCATGGGAGCCCCGAGTAATTTTCTTTGGGTTATTTATGTATTTTTTAACCTGCGTCTCTCTTTTTTCATCTTGCTTCGCGTAAAACACTTTGATTGTGTGTTGGGGGAAAATGCTATATGAATGAATAAGTTATAATAATAATAATACATTACAGGGATAATGATGGATGTGCTTTAAACAAAGCCTCTGGCTGGCAGCGGAGAGGAGCCATGGCAAATCAAAGATAATCCTGCATGAGAAGAATTGTAATGAGAAGGACCTGGAATATGTTATCTCTCTGCATTGCTCCTCTCTGCGGGGCCAAGAAGAGAACGCCCCCAAATGTCAGCTCTTACACTGTATTCTGGGCCAGAAGCTCAGCTGACGTAAATCAGTATAGCTCCTCCGGCATGTATAGTGTTATACTGATTGATTATTATGTCTGTTTGACTTACATTATTGCTTAAAGCCCTAAGTGATATCTGGGCCCTATTGTGCTAGGCACTGTACATACACATCGGGACAGTATTTCCCCCAAAAGCTGGCACTCTAAAATAGAGAAGAGGTTGGAATGGAAGCAAAGGCAAAGAGGTAAAGAAAGATGGTGTGGGTCATCCAGGAGCCTGTGGCAGAACTGGGAATAGGATGCACGGGCTCTGACTCATGATCCAAAGCCCCATCCATTAGATGACTCTGTCCCTGATGATCAGCAAATGACAATCTGGTGTTTCATGCCTAGCTACTTTGTACCTGTCATAGGGATGCAATTTAATTATGCTTTAATGTCTATGCTATACTGGGACCTTTTCTACAGCAAAATATGGACACAGGGTCAAATACTGCACCTACAGGATATAACAGGGATAAAAATCAATAGGATTCTTTAAGAGGATTACTACAAAAACCTATAGCCTTTAATACAGAAGGGGATTATTTTCCCATTCCAGGTTTCAGGAACCATTTCCTATATTGTGCATAATTTTCTCTTTTTTTTGCCTGTAGGATGGTTTTAAAAAAGCCCAGAGAAAGGTCACCTCTAGCATAGCCAGCCACTGATTCCAACGGAGTCGATAGCCAATTAGGCCTCTCAACACAATACTCCTAAAGGTGTCTCAGTCTTGTTATTGTCATTTTACTGATGGTGCAAAGAGAGATTAAGCAACATGCCCATAGTCACACACTGAATCAGCAGCAGAGGTGGAAGTAGAAACCATGGCTGGGCTCAGACATGAGGGCATGTGCAGTTTGTGCCACCACAAACAGCATGTGTTGCATGTTAAACCATGTGCAGTTGGTTTAACATGCAACTGCACATGGTTTAAGTGGGGCAAAATTTGCTACCAGGATTTCTGGTAGCAACCACCCCTCCGCCCCGGGAAGAAAAGCAGTACAAAGCACACCAAAGTGCTGGGTGCCAGGACAAAAGTGGAGATGGGGAAGCAGGCAGCCCTGGGCTGGCTGCTCCCCTGTCCCCACGTGCCTCAGTGTAGGGGCTCGTGCTCCACAGCTGGCTGGGGTGCAGCGTGCCTTGAGACAAGGGGCTCCATGTGCCTCAGCGGGGGGGAGGTTGCAGTAGAGGCCCAGCTAGCTGGGCAGTGGGGTTGCCTGCCAGCTAGTCTTGCACTGAGTCACCCTGTGCCTAAACCAGTCTCCTCTCCAGTACATGGAGAAGAGAAACAATGCATCTTGCTGCAAACCACATGAGCCAGGGGCATGCACTGCCTCACAGAGTAGCGGCACAAATTGGTGCTGCTAGCATTTGTGCTGCTGCAAATGCACACCACTGCTCGTGTGGACGCAGCCCATGAGTTTTGACTCTTTGTTCCTTCAGCAGCTGATATGACTGGGGTTTCTGGCATATTAATACAGCAGGATTGGATTTGCTTTTAGCATTGAAAGGAAGAATTGCTCGAATGGTTCTTTGATTAAATTTAAGGAAGTTCATGGAATTTGCGGGGCTGAGAAATTGGGACCCCATAGCAAGCTGTGCAGTATAATCCACCAGGCTTCCCAAACTCAAGCTATAGCACTACAATATGCCATCTGCCTCACCTGAACCATGCCAGCCCTTGCACTGGAGAGATCCGGACAGCAGTGTTTTTGTGGTGTGCACCTATCTTTACTAGGGACCAAACTGAAACCGCCATTCCTCATGTCCCCTGCTCACTAAATCACTTCTCTCTCTCCATCTACACTGTAGGTATTAGGACCCTGGGGAAAAAAAAATCCAAATGATTTATTAGGGTTTAATAACAATGGCAATAAGCAAGGCAGCATTATAAGCAGCTAATTGAATTGTGAGCTGTCCGTGTGTATCTTTTAACAGTGCAATTTGGATCTACTTCTGAGAGCTTTAACTCCAGCCTTTCCTTGCTCAGTATAAAGCTTGGGTAAATGGCCATTGTTCTGGAGAATATCAAGGTGGATGGGGAACTATTTCTCTCTTCTAACCCTTGGCGAGAACATAGCCACTGCTGGGATCAAGTTGCCAGCTCCGTCATAAATGTGGTTTATACCGTTATAAGGTAGAGACAGGCTGCAATCCCCAAATGGCATATTGGAGTCTCTTCCTATTCAGCCTTATTTTATGAAACATTCACCTATAGGCTTGGGAGAGAAATTACCCATAAACCAGGAGAAGTGATTGGAAACTGGTTCAAATTGGTAATGTAACAGCAGTTCAGAGCACATAAACCACTTTCAACATGGCTAAAACTGGTTTATAATAAACCTGGATGGATGTAGTATCAGACTTAACTGATTTAGGTGAAATGGATTTATTGAACTTCTGTCCCAGATCCCCTACAGATTCAAGTTAACTCACAGTCCCCCAGCATCCCAGGATCCTTTGCACCCCCCTCTGCAAACCTCCCCTCACAGGGTGGGTGGGCTAGCCTTGGCCCAAACTGTCTGCTCCAGCGAAGCAGGGGGGGTGCGCTAGTGCCCTTCTAACTTCTGGCCTGGGCCACTACTGGCATATGGCTGCATTTCCAGAATCAAAAGTGAATGTCTCTTTACTTGCTTATCGGTTTAATCTCTGCTGCTTAGAATAACCTGTGAACATGGAATCAATTCAGCCTCAGGCTTTCTGACTGCCTGTAGTTAAGCATAGCAGCATTTCCCCAACTTGAACCAGATCATCAGGTGATGTAAATCAGCATGACTTCTTCCATTTAAGCAGAGCTAGGCTGATTTGTGGCAGAGCATGCAGTTTCTATATTTTCATGAAAGGGGGATTCAACCCTATCATCACCACTTTGGCTCCAGGTTGACCCCTGAATCAGAAGGAATCATGTTTCTTAGCTGCCATGTGGAAACGGTCAAGAACCTATTATATGATTACAACCACTGAAAGTCGGAAACTCCTTGCTCAGGTACAAAATCGAATCTAAATTTGTAAACCTAATAAAAAACCTGGTCTGTTCATTAACAATTTGCTGACAGGGCTGAATATTGCAGAGAGCCTACTCACTATAAATTCTCCAATCAAATATTCATTTTACTTCCTGCAAAGAGGTAGTCTAATACAGATTTTTTTTTGATTCAGAAACATCCTGTGCAAACTCATCCATGCTAGGTAGACGCATGAGCTGTGTTCGGGTAAGATTTTTCTTTAACATAAGAAGTGCCATACTGGATCAAACCAGTGGTTCATCTAGCCCAGCATCCTGTCTCTCTCAGTGGCAGAACCAGATGCTATAGGGGGAGGGCACTGAACTGGATCTCTCTAGAGTGATCTAGTATCCCTTAATTCAATACCCTCCCTGGCACCTATCATGAATTGGTTTAGAAATGCCAGAGGAAGCATCTCCAACCATTTTGTTGAATAGTCATTAATGGATTTATCATCCATGAATTTATCCAGTCCCTTTTTGAAACTGGCTTTATTTATGCAGTGTCTAATTTGGATATGGGTCCAAGCCCCAGCCCAGTGCCCAAACATCCAAGAGTTTGAGTTCATTTGGGTCTGAATCAGAACACAATGCTTTGGGTTTCTCTCTCATGTGGCTCCAGCTCTTTTGCTGTGTCTTACTTCACCAAATCCCATAGTGTTTTATTAGACAGGGCACGCATGTGGAATTTACATTTTATTTGTGCAAAGTTTCCTCTCATCTCTGTCTCTCTCTGCTGGTGACGAGGCAACAAAAGGCAGATGAAATGTATTACTGCTCTTTCTGCTATTCTGCATAAATAAAGGATAAGAAGTAAAATATTTCTCCAACAGGAAGTGTGAATGTGTTAATGTTTTTTGTTTAAAAATTCGGGTGAGAGATTATATTTGGCATGCACTATCTGTATATGTCTGAGTATAAAGTAGAGAATAACTTCCTAAAAAAAATAAATAAATACATTAAAAAAAATCAAAGGATCTGATTCTGCTCCCAATTATACTGAGTTTACCCCTGTGTCGTACTCCTCCGAATTCAGTGGAATTACTCTTGATTTATACTGGAAAAGAATCATGCTCAAAGTCTTACCGAAGAGTGTGTCTACTAGCGTACATATGTTTCTCAGGTACTGGGAACATTAGCTGGCAAGCGGCATCTCCTAAGAATAATTGGTGTATACATACACAGCGTGAGATTTATATTCTCTGGGTCCGAGATTATATACAATAAGATTTAGATGGTGCAGGCACTAGAGAAAATGGACAATAAAACGTACAGTATTGGAAAATAAATATAGAGTGAAATGGCTTGACATCCTCTTTCACTTAAAATGTAAATGGTGAGTATTCAGTGCATGATTTACAGCCTTTTTAAAAGCACAAATGTTTTTCTTTTAGGCCCCCTAAGTCACATGCCACAAATCAGGGAAATCTTGCAGCATCAGGAAATCCCCCTTGCTGGTTTTGTCCTGTCTTTTGTTGCTTTCCAAAGAGACGGACATGGATCCCGGGGATCAGTTTTCTTGACTTTTTTCCCTGGTGTTCAGAATTAAGGCTTGGCTGTCGCCTCTCCTTGCTTTCTCGTGGCCAGACAGGTATTGGAGATGTTAAGCTCTGGGCTCAGAGGGAGAGAGAAGGAGGAAATGCACTGCTTGTGCCTGCTGCTCGTCAGGTTATTTCAGCCTCTTGCTGGTTGTTGGCACCTCTTCATTCAAAATAACCCTCATGGTTATATTCCCTGCATTACAGACCCAGTGTGGATTAGTGGTGTGAGCACCACAGAGGAAGTCTTCTACCGCAGAGGAAATCTAGAACGCCTAATTACAAGCCTCAGCTCAGAAAATGACTTTCTCTGTTGCTTTGGGTCGGTTACTTAGATCAACATTTTTTAAAATTTTTCTTTAGAAGTGTTCATTTTGTGCATCTCGTTTGTTGTGTGGGCTACCTGAAAAACCCCGTGCCTAATTATCAAAGGCAGTGGGCACCTCCTGCACGCAGAGAATTGTTCTAAACTGATACCTTTTCAGAGACCGCTCCTCTCCCCGCCATCAGGAGAGACGAAGGGATCACATCAGAGACAAGCTAGAGAGACCAAAGAAGTCCATTGTCAGCCACGCTGCCAGCAAAGGCTGGACGGGATGCCTAGGCCATCTCATTATAGCATCTTCAGTCTCCGCCAGGGCAAGAACCTGTAGGGCTCTAAAGCAAACTACAGAGACCAGCATGCTGCCAATAGGTCTTTGTTCCTGTCTTGATCACAGCCTACACTACACTGTAATTATCAGTTTACTGCCTATCAAGTTGCATTAGGGTGGAAAAGGAGTGGCCACAGGGAGAATACTCCGTATAGGAGCACATCATTTGGATAAATAGGCAGATACAAGTCTCTTTATCTAGCAGCAATCACTGGAGTGTCTATTCTCCATTAGGGGCCAAGTATAAAGATGGACCTAAGCGCTTCAAGTTCATCTAAGCTCTCTTTTAGGTGCCTAGGTCCAAACTTACGATGCAAAAAAACACACCTCCATTTATCAACCACATCACGCTGGGGAAGAGCCTAACCCCTATGGACACAGTCCTGTTTGACCCGGCAGTTCCCTGGGGGCCTGCAGTTTGGCTTCTGCGTATGACTGGAACTGCCCTGGGGCGAGCAGCTGTGTGCCCAGCTCCCACCGAAGCATGACTGGGATGCAGAAATGAGAAAGCAGTACCTGAAACCCTTGAAAAGCCCACACCAGCAGCCAGGCTCTTAGCCCCCACCAAACACCCTAAAAGCGGCTGGGCTCCTTGGAAAATGTAGTTGTAATACCAAGTTTAGTCATCTTTTATAGAACAGCCTAGTGGCTAGAGCGCCTGCCCAAGGATTCAGAGACCCCGAGATCAAGCCCATCGTCAGCTGGAGGCTATTCAAACCCACACTTCCCACTTCTCAGGAGAGTGCTTGAAGCACTGGGCTCGAGACTGGTTTAGGCCAGGACATCCTCAACCTCTGTTGCTGGAGCCCAGTGTGCTGGCAGAAAGATTTGTGGGGTCAGAAGGGGGAAAAGATGAACCCTGACTCTACTGCCTAAGGGTTAGGGCACATTTTAGGGAAGGGGAGGGTGTTTCTCTGCTCCTAGGGAGCCTTTTCCTGCTCCTGGACCTCTGGGCTTTCTATTCCACCCTGAGAAGCAGGTAGCTAAAGACCTTTACTGGAGTCTGCTCCCTAAGTCCCTTCATGATATAAAGGATCTTTAAAATGGTCCAGTTAAGCCCCTTGGTCATTGTTCCTGCACCTATTCAAACCCACACTTCCTGGGCTGCCCACCCCTCCTTCCTGGCTGACAGAGAGCTGCGGTAAATATTTCTGCATTTATACCACACTGCTATAATAGCAGTATCAGGTCTCAAAGCTGCTCTCGGTACCTGAGGAGCCAGGCAGGCACTTCCCTGACTTGAGAATATGGGGCAGAGGTTGCTTATAGCCACCTTCCCCCACCTCCTCTGCCCCCGGTGGAGTAATGGAAAAAAAATCAAGCCCCATATTTCCAAGTACAACATTCAGCCCTTTAATCTTTAATCACTTTCCTTTCCCTTACTCCGAGCAAAGAAATATGAACATATGTCTTTAGAGATCAAACCGAATCCCTAATTTCCCCAGCTATTAATAAGGGTTAAATCAGCAGGCTGCAATGGCCCTACTGCTTGTCACACACACATACACGCACAAATGCAAGCGCGCGCGTGTGTGTGTGTGCGTGTGTGCGTGCGCGCACACGCGCACGTGTGCATGCACACACAAAATCAGTGGAAAGGGAAGCCTGATGGGCGTCCATTTTGAAAAACTGTAATGAATCATTTTTCCTTAGTAAATCTGGCAAACTTCAGTCCTGGTTCCTGCAGCCTCCCTTTCACATGTCCAAGCCCTCTGTGACACATCAAATTTAATGAGACTGCACAGACCTCAAATAAGGCACTATAGCGCTGCTGGGATACTTTATTAAGGAGGATCAGACAGAATGTGTTTGCCGTTTAAGAGCCTTTAAAGGCAAATTACACTTCTTTTTTTGTGAGGGAAGGTGGGAAGAGGCCTCTCACTTTTGTTCCCTCCTTCGCCCATCTTGTAGAGTTATTTCTGCCGTCCAGTTCAAACAGAGCATTAAAGGTTTCAACAAACAGCGAAAACAACAGAACTGGCAGCGCGGACCGAGCCCGGTGACACTTTATCAAATGTCGTGGATTAGACCGCAGACAAAGAAACACGTTATTAAAAAGGAATAATCGAAGTGTAGCGGGCTGTTAGCAGGTGCTGCTCCTGCTGGGTTATCGAAAGGGCAGGTAGCTTGTTAATCCCATCTGGATGTAAAGGAGATGGGAGTGGCTTTCTGGACAGAGGGAAGATCCAGCGTGTGGGCGTTCAAGTCCGGAAGGAGGACCCTCATAAGAGTAACCACATGTAGGGAGATGGGAGGAACTGAATGCTATTCTTCTTATCCATGTAAATAGAAATCAAGCCCCAGGACAATAATGAGTTGGGCCCTATAGCCTGAATGGACTGAGTTTTAGAGGAGCTTGAGAAGGGCACCTGTTCTCACTAGGAAACCATATAGCAAAATGCACTTTTGCCTGTTTGTCCTTGGACTTTAATTGTTCACAGCCATAGTTAGAAGTACACTAATAAAGATACCGGACTATTATTTATTGCAACGTATTGGCTAATGTGCACCTTTGCCCTGCTAATGGACTGTATCAGAATTGTTCAACTGTGGGTCATAGACCCCGTATTGCCAACAAGAAATCCAGTCTTCGCTGCCTCAGATGATAAGACACTCTGCTTTTGTAGCAGGAGAAGCAGAGTCCATAATTTGTCATAAAGCGGGGAGTTGCCTTGCTATACGACACAGCGGTGATCTTGAAATCCTAAGGGAAGGCAGCTTTGTTGCGCCTGTGACAGATTAGGCTACTCGTGTGTTGAGTGATGAACTCCATTTTTGCTTGTTTTTGAATGTCTCTACACAAAAGCTGATGTCGTGCCCAAGCCAAGACGTTCCCCAGTTGAAGCATGCAGAGCAAGAGAGTGTTTTACAAGAGGCGTGTGTCTCTAGCCATGGGGCCATGCCACTACAACATGCTAGAGGGCCGGACTAAGGAAGGCAAGAAGAGGTACTCAGCCCCTGGGCACTGACCACAAATCCAGGTTTATGGGAGTATTCATATAACGTTAATGTTTTCCAAAGGCATGCAACTCCTGCATATGCTTTATTAAGAGTAAAGCATGTGTGGTTAGGAGATTCCTTTGCTAAGCCTGGGTTCCCCGAGTGCCTGTTTTACTGTCCCCGAAACAATTAATGGAGAAACCAGAGCTCTCAGAGATGATGGACTCTGGGTTAACAACATATCCAAGCAGCTGGGGGCTCAGAAAACCTGGGGCTTTGGTTCTGTGGACCTAGAAAACTGGTCTGAGGGGTCAGGAAACGAGGCATAGAGCTGCACTTAGCTGTGTGCCTGAGAGACCCAGAGCAAGGGACAGTGGTCAGTCACTACCCAGACCCAGGAGGTTGGAAACATGGGGTCCAGAAGTTGTGTACAGTCTCAACAGAGAGGAAAGCCAGGCCAAGATTTACCAATATTGCATAAAATTCAAGAAGTGATATGAAACTTCTGCTGATGATTCTTTCCTGGAAAGTGAGACTAAAGGAGGAGGGTTTTGGGGAGACGAGGGAGAGAGGGAGAATGATTACATTTCTAGGTTAGCAAAGTGAGACATCTTAATTTAAAAAAAAAAATGGATATTATTCAATGCCAACCCATGCTAGAAAGGCTGCAGGGAAAAAAGCAGAGAGGATTTACATCCATGGCCCATTTTATCTGAACCGACAAACAGTCCGCGGGGGTACCTGGATAAAAGATGTTTCCATTCTTTTACAAGCAGGCTTGGGTGGTTTGGGCTTTATACAATGAAATCAATAATGGTTTGGATCCAGGAGCCACTTCATCTGAACCACCAACATTTGGAGTTTCAAGAAGCGGGTGGTTAATGGATCAGGTAAATGGCATCAGTTCTGATCCATCTCTAATTAAGGGCTCTGCCAGGAATACAGTCAAGCAGTAGTAATGGCCTGGAGGAAAGACAATAAGGTCAGGTAATGAAATTTGCTTATTAAACAAAACAAGAAGGAAGGGGGCAGGGGCAAATAAATCAATGTGGGAAAGCAGGGCAATAGCAATTAGAAGGCCTGGAAGAAGTACAGCTCATGGGAAGATGAATGGCTGCTAGAGCTCACTGATAAGAAGGTAACGAGATGAAAATGGTGCTTATTCAAGAGATTCATCCTGAAGGGGACCCCACCAAATTTGCACAGATTCTCCGACACCTCTGCTGCCACTGAAATGAGCCCTCCTCTGGGGTGAAACATGGCCGGTGTCCTGCAGCAACAGCAGCTCTACAAGACAGTCCCCTAAGAGGGCTTAGGTGTCTGGGTTTGATCTTCTTCTCAAGCCCCTGAAAAGCAGTGAACACAGAAGGTAGGTGAATCCTCCTCCGATGCTTTTTGTGAGTTAGCCCCAAGATGAAGTGAATGGCATTTGACAAGAGCAGGTGCATTTCTGTTGGTCTTCAGGGACTTGAACAGCATGGAATAGGAGCACACTTGGACACCTAGTAGGTCGAATGAAACTGGGCCTGGAGCGACTAGTCTCTCTGCTGGAGTTTTGAATAAACTCAGGACAATGGGCTTTCTATCCATAACCACCATCAAACTGTTTTGTTGGCTTTCAAAATGCTGAAAATGGCCAGGATCTTTGCTGCAAACCTCATAAAATACAGCACCATTAGCTGACACAAAGACAAGAGATCCACTCAAACACCAACCCTACTCCCACCACATCATGCCTGGGGAACACCTGCAAGCTGAACCTTTCCCCACCTTGTCTGTGAGCTTTAGCAATATAAGAAGCTAGATGGGGACGAAAACCCAAGGTGAGGGTCCATCAGTGGGTACTTTGCACTCTGTGAGCTGCTGAGTCTGGGCCCGGGAAAGATTTGAGTTTAGTTTCAATGCAGAAGCTTTCAGTCAAAGACTGGACAGGAATGCAAAGGTGCAAACCAGACTCTTTCCTCTGTAAACATTTTCCAATCAGCTTCTAATGTTTAGCTCTGGAATGGACCTTTTGTGTCTAGCAAACCCACACAACTGGCTCCCTCCCCACCTGAGCCAGTGGTACAGGAACGTGGGCGGAAAGCCTTTTCCAAAGAAGAGCACTTCATGCCGGGGCACACAATAAGGGAAAGAAACAGGAACTAATTTAAATAAAGAATTGGGCAAAGCATGATAAGGAAATAATGCTATATTGTGCTCTCTCTCACCATTTCTACCCCTGTAAAATTCCTATACGGATCCTTAGCTTCCTGCTATCTTAAAACATCCTCCACTTTCCTAGAGGGTTAGGCATCCACATCCTGTTATGCTCTCCTTCTTAGGGCTTCACTTTCCCTCTGCAATGCCGTTTTTTCCATCCTGCTGCTGTGTGTATATTTACTGGCAATAGAGAAAAATCAATAAAGCAGAAGGAAATGACTTGGCACTGATCTGAAATGTTAAAATAATCCTGGTCTAATTGAGACCCATTGTTCTAAGCGTTTCTGCCACTGGCTCAGCTAAGTAACTCAGCCTCTATTTTCAAAAGCAACTAATGATTTGGCAAGCTCAGAGTTAGGGTGCCCAGCTCAAGACTTCTTAAAGGACCTGATTTGCAAAACATGGGGAGCACTTCTGAAGAGTCAGTTCCCTCATGTTGGGAACCCAGCATTTGAGCCACCCAGACTCAGCCCTCACTTCTGAAAGTTTAGTCTTGTCATCCTGTAGAGAAGGGGTGGGCAAAATATGGCCTCCAGGTTTGATCCGTGTCACCAAGGGATTTTGTCTGGCCCACAGTGGGTCCCTTGGCCCCGTCCGGCCCAGGCAGGGGTGGGCAGCCTGGGCCATGGCGTGTGCAGCTAGTCCTGCTGCCCACGAGCATGCAGTGGAGCTGGGGCAGTGTGGCAGCTAGACTTGCTTCCCAGCAGCCCCCAAAGTGGCAGCTCCTTGCAGCTGCTGCTACCAGGCCCTGCTGCCACCACCAGACCTGGCTCTGCTGCCCGGGTACCTTGGCCTATCTGCCCCACACCCACCACTGGGAGCACTGGAAGAGAGTGGAGACTCCATGGAGACCAGCAGGAGCAAGGTGCACAGCTGGATGGGTGGAATGGGGCCACAGGCAAGCAGGAAATGGCATCCAGGAGTAGGATGGACAGGCAGGGCCAAGGGCAGAGCCATGATCCACTGCCGGCACCTCCCAGCAACAACAAAGGCACGTGAAGTTTTGCATTTTCAGTTTTAAACAGGGAAGAGTCAAAATGAGGTTAACAGCCTACAGCTTTGGCTAGGTGTTTTCAATCAATCAGGTCTTAAACATTGCTAATTAATGTGCATTGTGACTGCAGATATCTCAACTGATATTGTCTTTGCTGTACAAACACATCCAAAGGACACTGTTTCTGCCCTAACCTGGTTGTTAGAGCTGGTTGCAATTTGGACTTTCTGTTCCAGTGGAAGTTCTGACATTTCCAACTTTGTGTTTGTTTTGAATCAAAACAAAACCAACAATTTTTCGTGCAACAGAATCTCATTCCTCTTCTCCCTCAAACAGTCGTCTCGCAGTGAAGAAAATGTGTCGTGTTGATAAAATCAACACTTTATTTCATTTTTAACTTTTTACATTTCATTTTGCTACGTGCATGTGAAAAGTCACTTCAACCTGAAAACCGGGAAAGTTCCATTCCAAGAACCAAAGGTTGAAACTGAACATATCAACCTGAGCGGGATGCTCTGCAATTGCTTCTTTAAATAAAATCCATCAAAATCCACGCATCGCTAGGCGCAGACAGAAGTGACAATTTTTGCCCAATGTGGCCCCTGAAAGCACGCTACAACCATGATCAAGCACAAGTGAATGGCTACAGAACGCTTTAAAGGGGCCCGATATGACAATCTGAATCCTCATTATATGAGGGTTCAGATAAAGGTGCTTCAAAATATAGCGCCTTCATTAACTTGTGTTCACACATGCCAGGAGCAGGGCTTAGCTGATGAAGCCCAGCCCTGCTCCCAGTGCTGCTTTAAGAATGAGAGGGGGATAAGGGAGCGGAGGGAGCTCATTCTGGGAGTTGCCCAGCTGGCGCTGGAGGGTGGGGTGGGTGAAATGAAGACCTCCTGAGGTGGGGAGCTCCAATCCAGCACCCCCCCACCCCACTCCAGTATGGCTAGGGAAACCCAAGGACAGACCTTCTTCCCCTGCCTTCTCTCCCTTTGAGACAGAATGGGAGCTGGGAGAGGTGGGGTGAAGCTAGGGAAGGAGGCTGCAGAGACACCACCTTTCACCATGGGTCAGCTCCAAATTGGAGCTCAATCCTCCACCCTCCCAAACCAATAGTTAATGTCTGTTGGGTCAGGATTATTAGTCTAACTCATGGTGCTTTCTGTGAAGTGCCATGAGTTAGACCCAGGAGCTGCACTTCTGCCTGTGCCTGCTGTGAAACATGTTGGCTAGGTACAGATATTCAAAAAGCCCAAGGCAGAGTCCATTTAAGTTGCATGTATTTCTGTAAGTGGTGTAGCTTAGATCAGTAGTGAGCGGAACGCACATTGGCCCTTTAGTGGGGGTGGGGGAAAATCATAGACTGGGTTCTGCCATAATTAAACTAGTCTATATGTGCAGAGCTTCTGTTCTGTTAAAGGTATAGGCTGGTTGTGTGTGCCGAACTTCTGTTCCATTATGGGTATGGACAGGTTTCTGATCAGTTAGATTGCTAAAAGTGTAATGCCTGTTTCTGGCCATCAAGTTCAACCAAATGGCATTTTCTGTCAGCAAATTTCCAAGCAGTTCTGCTGCTTCCAACTTAACTCACCTAAACATAAATTGGATTTTCTTCTCACAGACGACGGGAAGAGAGTTCTGTTTCTTGCCCTGATTTTGCAATCTGTTCAGACACGAGTAAAATTCTGTGTGGATCACAGTGTAGGCCAGGCTTTTTTGTTTTTTTGAGTATAAATGTGTATGTTCAAAGTTTCACTCCTGCTATTGAAAAGGAATATAAGACACCTGCTACTGTTGCCACCAAAGCTTGTATGTAATCTTGGAGTTAAAAAGACCAAAAGGCTCCCAAGCACCCAAGGTTGTCTGTAGTTTCCAGCACATGGAATCATTATCATAGTGTATTTCTCATTTCCCATGAAATTTTTCTTCCTCACTTCCACTAGACTTAGCACTGTAGAACAGTTGGAAGCAGAGATGCACCTGTAAAACCAGATGACACATCTCAAGCATTTGCTATGCCTGTTGTGATTAAGGCCAACATTTTAAAGGGCCCACTGCTTTTTGGTGCCTTACTTTTCAGTAGTTCAGTCTGTCATGCCTACAACCAGATGCTCCAATTCTGCGAGCTCCACTGCTCCCTCTAGGTACTGAATGCTTTCATGTGCTTTTATGTGCACCTCCAGCTCTGCATGTCTGTCACCACTGAATGCCAGACCTTGGCAGCTTCATTCAGTATATGAAGTTTGGAAAATGTAGGTGTGGGAGCCTTTTGACCCTCCAATAATAAAACAGAAAACCAGCCTAAATACAAATAGGGCAAATTTGACCCATTGCAAAAACTAGACTATACTTCACAGCGCCAATGCATCCTCGCTGTGCTCTACGTCCTGGCTTGAGGACACCCACCCTTTGCAGACCTCCTCTAAAACTTGCATACACTATTTACATTAGATCATGAAGAAAACTGTGCAGGGGGAAGTTATTAATTGCTACTGGAGGTCCGAGGAGCGAGGGAGGGGGGCACATGTACACCAGTATGGAAGGCAATGCATCTCTGTGCCTTCTGCTGCAGAGATCCCATGACTGGGCCTCTCTCTCTTTCGGTGTTTTAAAGGAAAGAGAATCAGAGTGGGAAACATCTGCCCTCCAAGTCTCTCATGTGGGGTTCCTGGGTTTATTGGCAGGCACATAGATCCACATGGCAGTCATAATGTAGGCCATTGTATGTGTGGAACCGCAAATAGGTTAAATCAATACAACAGAAAAAAACGCTTCAGTTCTTGTATCAAATGCCATCCATATCTAATGCTTCCAGGATGCCTTCTGATCCCAGAAGGTCCTGCTTATTTGATGCCCTCACTTCCTGGGTATCCCACATTGCTTCCCAAAGGAAAGAGCCAAGATATTAGTTTCCTTTTATAAAAACATTTGTGGGAATTTCAAGTTTTAAGGCCAACCAGCTTCAGCTTTTGAAGTTTTCATCTCATCAAAGAGAACATGGACAGGGGCAGGCAACCTTCCTTCAGAACAAGCCTCGAACCTCTGACTCCATGGGACCCATTTTAGGGATGACATGGGAATTTTGCTTAGCCTCTCAGAGGAGACTGCCAACAGGGAGGCCAATTAATGCTGATGACGGTGTGAACAGAAACTACCAAACTATTCCACTACATCATGTCGACAACTAAACGACCTTCAAATAGAAACTGCATGGAGGAGTGCATTCTCGGCTGATGTTCACTGGCATATTCCCATTAAAGGCAATGGGAGCTAGTCTGATTTACACCAGGAGGTGGATTCAAACCAGCAACCAAGTAGTGAAAAGCCCTATTATGCTATTACAAACCCTCAGCAGAGCCATCCGGCACCCCAGCCAGGCTTTACTATATACCAGTTGGCACCAAAAAGCCTGCTGGCCTTCCAGTCAACACTGGAGCCAGTGCTGGCAAACACTTTAAGAAAATGATGAGCTGAGGACAAAAAGAATTAATTAAAAAAATTAAAAATCACACCTCACTTCACATTAGAAATTGGACTCTGCGACTGAGTTCTGTTGGGTGCATTAAAGATTTGTGGGGGGGGAGGGAGCAGAGGGGGATTTTATCTTTTCTGTTTTTATAAATGCAGTCCATTATGTAGGGGAATTTTCCTGGGAGTTTGGGTTTCATACACAGCGTTGCTCATAGTCTGGATGACCGTGAAATCCTGTACAGCCATGGAAGTACTACGATGTGTCAGACAGGGAAACGTGCTAGACGGTACACTATTGGGGTTTGCACATTTGAAAACTCATGTATACAGGACTATTCGAAAGGGAGAAATGGAGCTGGTTAAAAGCTGAAGGCGAAGGAAACTCATTCCTTCTTGAGCCTGGTTGAAAAATTGAGCTTCACTTTTCGGTGGTAAAAATTGAATTCCCCCTCCCCCCAACCTAATTTTTCTATATATGAAAATGGTTCAGTTCTTGGACAAAAGAAAACCATTTTTTACCCCTTTCTCTCTTCCCTGCTACCACCCTGCTGCAAAATGAAGAAAAAAAAAAAAAGCAAAAAAAAAAGGAGGGGAGGGGGAAACGGAGAAAGGGTTGGTTTTCAAATCCTCCCTCCCCCTAAGACACACAATTTAAAAGATTGCTTTTGCATTGGAAAGCCAAAACCTGCTCATTGTTAAACCAGTATCAAGTGAATTTACTCCATGCAGCCTGACGTATAAGTTCAGCAG
>NW_005841952.1:1480791-1502890 GCF_000455745.1 Alligator sinensis
AAGGCTGAAAGAAACTTGGCTGAGCCATATATATTACATATAAAAAGTGCAATTAAGTCCTGGTTATTCTGACTGCAGGCCTCGGGAGCTAAGGACTGTCTTCACCGCTGTGTTTTGTCCCGTTCTGCGAGCATGAAGCAAATCATAAACGGACAGCATAGAGCCACTTCTCAGTTCACAGTCTGACTTCCCGTCCTTGAGGAGAGTTAGTGCGAGGTATAGGTGGAAGGGGAGGGTTTATTTTCTATGTATTTATTTAATATCTGTATTGTTGTGGTATCTAAAGTCCCAGACTTGGCATAGGGCCCCATGGTGCTGTGTACTGAACAAATATCTATAGAGATCCCTGGCAGGGTCCCAGTGTGTTTACTATCACTACAGGTGCAAAGGAGGAGAGAGAGCTCAGAGGAGTACTCATCTGGTTTTTGCTCTAAGATTTTTCAAGGGTTTAATCTTGATTTTTAAGCAAGAGGGTGACAGTTTCTTCCGTTTTCTTCGTTAAGGGGGAAAAAAAAGAGCACGGAAAACCTATTTCGAAGAGAAACAGGAGGGAGAGGAACCCCTCCTCGTGCAACATTCAGGTAAAAATGCAGTGGAATCATTTGCCAATAGCTTTTCTCCATTTCAGATGCAAAATCCACCCCTTCCTCCCCCACAAAAAGGACCGCACAATAAAAAGCAAGTCGGTCTGAAGTACCGTGTTCTACATATTGTTAGACTGAAGCAATCTGTTCGCATGAACCCTTTTAAAAGAGGCCATTTCTATGTGAAAAGCCAGTTGTGTGGAGCTGGAAGGCATACAGCTGTAGACAGCTGTGGGGCTGGTACTGTAACAGAATCATTTTAAGAGTGAACTCTGGCATGCCGACGGGAGGCCCGGGAAGGGTTGTTCGGCCGGAAAGTACAGTTTGCTTCTGTATTAGCTGGGATATATTCACCTTCCTTCGCCGCTCAATTTAACGAATGAGGAGCTTGTTGTAACTAAATTAGTCAGAACTGAAGCGTCCTTTTTTTTTTTCTTTTTTAAAAAAGAAAAGGTAATTTTTTTGCAAAAAAAAAAATCCCCTGCCGACCCCTGCCTCCTGGCAAGCATCCAGATATTCCAAGGAATCTACCAAACTGTCAGTCTCACCCTGTGCTGCTCTGAATTAGTCTAAAACTCCTGCTTGCTCAGTCGAATTCTGCTAAAATTGTTCCATGCTTTTCTCTGAGGACAAAAGCAATACCCAGAAAGGTAGTAATATGCAGGGAGGGGTTCTGCTCTTTGCCCTTGCTCTTCCAGTTATCAGAGCATAGAGACAATAACATTATCATCCCAGTTTTACTGTTAAGTATTTGTATTGCTGTAGCATCAAGAGGACCTCGCTTGAATTTGGGGACCCAAAATGCCATGACATAAGGATAAGAGTCCCGGGGGTAGGAGTCTGGACTGTTACTTCCATGCTCTTATTTGTACAAAGCCAAATGCTTTCTTTCGGAAAAGAACAAAGGCATTTATAACTCCTCGGATGCCACAAAGTACCAATGTATCATCCTCTGGTCACTGGCAGAGGGTTTCAGACTTAAGACCCAATTTTGAGAATGATTCTCTGCTGCCTGAATTAAGAGACCCAGCCAAGGGTGTAGGCTGAAAGCTCCTCAGCTTTGTATGTGGCCTAGCTAGCGGTAACGGGGGACATGCTGCCATACTGAATGCATGTAGGTTTTGTCACTGCAATTCATTTCAATGGGCTGCTGGGCTCTAACTGGTCCCCGAAGGCTGGAACAACTGGAGAAACCAATACAGAGCTGGTAGTCCTGTGTGCAAACTCTGCCCTTTTATGAGAGAGAGCTTCTCCAGAGATGTACTTGAAGGAGACCAGTGGAAAGCTGAATGAGTTGGCACCAGACTCAACTTGTTGGAAGGAGGCAGAGAAAGAAGCAGGAGCGGGGAAGGATTTAGGTCCACGCTGAAAAGGATGCTGAAAGGGCAGAGGTATAGCAACAGCTTTATATGTCCAACATTTGGAGGGTTAATGGCACTGAAGCTTTCATCTTCCCAGAGAACATGCTGAAAACGTAGCCCAAGGCATGTTCAACATTTTGTTTGCTAGTAAAACAATGCAATTTGGTTTTTGTTGGCTTGTTGTTTTTAAGTGAAACCACATGGGTGTTCTGTTAAATCCAGCCCACAAAAGCAATTTGTGTCATTTTAATGCTGCTCCAGTGTTAGAAATAAGTTTGTTTTTAAATGCACTTTTTATTGTTTTCACTGTTTGCGCATTAAAAGCAAGATCAGTATGGAAAGACTTTCATGATATTGTGCATCAAAAGTCAAGCCTTGTCCTCTAAAGAAATGGTGACAAACATGGGAGCATAAGGAAAAAAAAAACCAACACAAGGTTCCTTCTCTCAGGATGTAAAAATAACAGCCCGATTCTTCCCCATTTTAAACAGTCACTGCTTTTGCCAACGTGCAGTCACTTACAGCAATGCCAAATGAGGACAAAGCTCTGTGATGGTGTGAGTGAGTGGAGAAGTCTGCTCTGGTAGCATATTACATCCCCCTTGCACAAATGCATGTGTCAGCTGGCCCTGGCTGATTTCTTTCTTCATGTGAAAACGTTTTTTGGGGTTTTTTTACATTTAAAATGAACGTTTGTGATGCTAAAACTAAACATTTAATGACACGGTCGAAATTGTTTGTTTGTCCCATAACATTCTCCATGATACTTTAAACAACTAATTTTACACTAGCTTTTTTTTAATTATTATTATCAGTATCAGCATGAAAAGCCTTGACCCCCACCCCACCCACTCTTACTTACTGTAAAGAATTTGGTAAATGAAAAATGTAGAAAATGATTTCAATACCCATACCTAATAAGAGCTGAAAAATGGGTCCATTTTGAATCCTGAGACATGCAGGCAACTTTTCAGTGTTGAAATTGCCTTGCACAAATGCTCTCTCTCATTCTTGAATTATTTTATGACAACATTGAGGACAAAGTAAGTTCTGAATACATCTGGAGCCCGATTCTTAAGTTCTGGTTTCCAAGATGGAAATTGGTCAATATGCCTACAAAAAGTAGGAAGAAGTCTGAGTTACGTAACAAGAGCAAAGGCCTGAGTAATAGCACCAATAGATCTGGGTTCTATTCACAGCCCCGCCAGTGACTTGATATTTGACTTTATGCAAGGCTTTTCACCTCTCTGAATGCTTGTAAAATGTGGGTAATGCCCTAATGGGCTTCTTGCAGCACAGGTCTTTAAGGGAGCTCAAAACCCATTTAAAAAAAAATCAGTGAAAGTATGTCATGAAAGCAGTGAAATCCCAAAGCATGTCGTAACTTTGAGATGAAAGGTACAACAGTATATTGGGTATAACATGACAGCCTCTTAAAAAGCACACCGCACCTAGCAACACCTACAAACCAATTATTTAGGAGAGAAACTAAAGGAGAATGCCCTGTCCAGCTGGAAGTGAAGGATTTAGACTGAAAGATGACATCATTTCTAACTGGAGTGTAGCCAGGACACCACAACTTTATTAGTATGAAAAGAGTCGATTTACAGATAATTGTGCCCTTCAAAAACCTGAAGCCTAACTCAATGGCCCAGCAACGTTTGGTGCAGGACCCAACAGCTTGATACAGTGAAAGCCCTCAAAAACCGGGATTATAAATTGCACTAATGTCAGTAGGATTCTTGTATGTCAACTTCTGCTTTGTGTTGCCTGGAAGAGATCTTAATTATTTTAGTACATTCTTAGCTAAATAAAGGTCAGAGTTACCGGTGGGTTTGGGGATAGTACACAGTATGGCTCTGCATACCTTCACACCTCATGAAACCCCATCTACAATGGTAAAAGTAAATTAGGAAAGTTGCCTGCTGCAACAATTTCTGTAGCAGCTGTAAATGTTTTATTGCTTAAGTGCATGCGACAGCCTCTTGAGCAGGCATGTTCCGGGGGGTGTCGTGCAGAAAGCAAACTTGCAGAGCCTTTAAGAAAGGGGCAGAGGTGGTGGGGCAATATTTCTGAATGTATCAGAGCTACATTAATTAGCAAATGTTTCTGCAGCACAGTGAAACACTGCTGGGAAGCTTCATTCCTGTGCAGAGAATCAGTGCACTATCTATGCACTTGCATCTCTGAGATCTCATAATGAGCCCTGAAAATTGGGGTTAAATGTGACTTGAATGTGCGCCTATTATGTGGAAGACCTGCTGTGTGCAGGAGTGAATTTACTCTTTGTTTTTATTTCACATTAGGGTATGCTTAGGTACATAGCATGCATATAAATAGTTTACATGGAACAGATATTGGATTAATAGTATGGCCAAACCTGGAATCCAGTTCTCCCCCCATACCAGGGGCGCAGCTTAACTACTAGGCTAGACAGTCATGTTCACACACATTTTCTTTCACTGGTCCAATGAGCCTTAAATCGTGCATGAAAAGTGCTACAACTTCAGTAGATGAGGCTAAGTCTCATGTCCTTGATATATCTAGCCCACTGGTTAAGGCATTTCCAAGGCAGGCAGGAGAAGCCCTTCACACAGGGAGTGAGTTGGATGGTGAACTCCAGGACGTGAGAGACCTAGATCATGTCCTCCCATGGCTCTTCTTTGAAAGAAATCAGTGGCAGTCACCCTGTTTCATGCAGAGCCTTATCTAAGAGGTGTGCCCTGAGCGTGGCTTTTCAAGTGAGTCCCACAGGTGACAGAGACCAATAAATATCCACTCAACTTCACAATCAAACATTGTCAGGATCCCCAAAGTGCAGATCTGCTCAGCAATGTGTAGACCAAGAGGTTTCTATGCATTTCCAGAAGCTGAACTTCAGGCACCTGGAGAACTTGAATGATGAAAACTGAAGCACGTACAGATTGGGGGAGTCTCTAGGGTCAGGTGCCAGCTAAATGGAGGCTTTGAGAACTGCAGCTTGCACCATGCGCACCTGCTGCAAGAGTCGGATAGAAGTTAAGCTCCCAAGTCTTTTTCTAGAATTATCATCTCTTCTTTATGGTTGCCCCCCACCCTCCATGTCTCAGTTCCCCTACAACAGCACTTCCCAACCTAGCTGGGAAGTTGTGAAAATAAATACGTTAATGATTCAGCGGTGCTCAGAAACTGTGATACAAGAGCTCACTAAGGTAGGGCCCCTGCACATAAAATGCAATGCCAAAGGGCTGGCTTCTCACAGCATGCATTCAAACAAAATGGAAATAAGGTTGTATGCAACCAGCAAGCCAGATCATCAGCTGGCACAAACTGCTGCTGCTCTATAGACAGCAATGATCTTTACTAGCTGAGAACAGCTCCAAGTCTCCAACACTTTTGTGGAGGGGGTGCCATGCTCTCAGCTTTAATTCAGCTATCTGGAGCCTTGAAGTTAATACTTCCATGCTGTTGAAGGCTGACAGGGGAATCAACTCACTAAGTCGCTAAAGAGTTACAGTTTCAGAGCAGGATCCCATCCTCTCCAGTGGGAAAGCCACGTGTGAAAGTCCCTGTGGCATGACAGTGGTATCCTCAAGGAAAATATGTATGAAGTAACACAAGATTAAAAGCAGGATGTGAGAAGAATGAAGGAAGGATGGTTCATCCCATGACCCATTGGCTTAGTGTGGTTAAGGCACACCAGTTTCTTAGGCAATAGTATGCGAGGGAGAGATGTTGCTAATATTATCTCTGAGTGCTTTATCTCCCCATCCTGCATGACCGTGACTCAGCGAACTGGGGAAAGGCTTTAACATAGATGGAGAACAGAGCTTGGATTCAGCTATCCAGAACTATAGCAAGTCTTCTTAACCACTCTGCCACCATCGCCCTTTTGAGAACAGTGATTTACTACTGCTCCTGCAAAAATACATTTAATTTCAGTGTTTAGTTAATTAAAGTTTAATTAACTTTAAATGAAAAAGTAGCAGCACAAAATGCAAGGGGGTTACCTATGTGCCTCATGGGTATTGGTGCCAGAGGGGATCAGTAGATCATCTGCTTTCATCTCCTCCATATCACTTAATTACCCCTGGATTGAATCCAATAACTTGGTTTCAGTTAAAGCATATATTCCAGGAAGGCACCTAGCCTTGATCTGAAGACATCAGGATATGGAGAATACATCACTTCCCTTGGCCATTTGTTTCGAAGGCTAATCACCCTCACTGTGAAACATTTGTGCCTTATTTCTTATTTGAATTGGTCTGGTTTTAACTTCCAGCCACTGGTTCTTGTTATGCCTTTCTTGGCCAGGGTAAGAGCCTCTTATTCCGTGGTATTTTCTCCCCATGAGGGTACTTATACACCATAATCAAATTGTCTCTCTGTCTTCTTTTAAATAAACTGAACAGATTGAGCTCATTAAATGTCTCACTGTAAAGCTTTGTATTCCAGACCTCGCATAATCTGTGTTACTCTTCTCTTTGCCCTCTCCAGTTTAGTTCAATATCCTTTTCAAAATGTGGACACCAGCGCTGGATGCAGCACTTAAAGCTAAGCATATGTGTGAGTCTCTGCAAGACGGGTATTTTATAACCTGACCTCTCAAGGAAACTAAGGTTTCCTGCTTGATTTCACCTTATAAACCATCAGCGGGTCTACAGATGGCTAGGACTGGGGTGAACAAATAGTTCATAACAATTGTCCCTCACAGATTTCATTTTTTCCCTTCATACTCATTTTTTTTCAGGTATATTTTTAAAAATCTTTAACAGTTTTCATAGTGAGACAATTTTGAGCTGTTTTGCTTAGTTGTATTCATTCAGATAAAATAACACGCTATTGTTTCTGCTTCCTTACTGGTTGAACATGTAGTTGCATGGCATACTACACAAGTTCCTCTTGAGTGGCTGGCCTACAGAAGGGATAACAACCTTCCACTGATGCCAATGAATACACTTACTCCTTTAGCTCCCATAAGAGAGGTTGTGGGTCCAAGAACATTGTTGTCTACAGTGTGGCAAGTCATTACACAAACATTTCCACTGAAAATACTTCAACAGTGAATTTTCACTCTAGTTGCTACAAATGCTTGGGCTTCCAACTCTGACATTGTTTTCTGAAACATTCAAGTTAATTAATTTCTCCTGCACATTTTTGCCAGAGAAAAAACACAAAGCAAGAAGATTCACAAAAGTGGCCAAAACAAATTCATAGCAAAATTCAGATGAACGTGCAAAAGAAAGTTAAAGTGGCTTCTTATGAGCTTCCAAAATTGTCTCCTCTTTACACTTGCAGGTTAGTATTTGCCGTCTGTAGGTATGTCTACATGTTCATTAATGCACTTTTGCTACTGCGCATTAAATTTAGTATCTCCAATGTGAAGTATTAAATAAATGCACATTAGGCTGCCCTAATGCGCAGTAGTGAAAGCACATGCTTTTAAAAGTGATGCTTAATGTACAGTAACCTATTTTACTGCATATCTTTTTAACATGACACTTTAATGCGCAGTAAAATAGGCTACTGCACATTAAAGCATACATGTAGACATGCCCGGAGTGGTAAAGTTGGATTTGCTTCCTTGCAATAGTATTCAATACCAAACTCAGATTGTACGTTATATTGCATTTGGACATTCTTCATGTGTCTGTGTATTTTAGAAGTAAATTTTTAATTTGTTCTATGGTATAAAATGTCACCCCACTACTTAATAGACAAGCTGGCACTTTGGTTTAGAAACAACTAAAATCAGGATTGTTCTGTGGGAAGGATTCAGTTTCCGAACCAAGGGCTTGGTTGAGGTTTAGGTTTCTCCTGATGCCCTCATATAGAAAAGATAAAATCAAGAGAGAAAAAAAAAGCAGATTTGGATCTATACAGCACCTGCTTTAGCCAGAAGGCATTTGGAAAAACGTTAGGAGGGAGTTCCAGATTATCTGCCTTGAAGGAAATGGCCATTGTGTGTTCCTGTGTGAGGAGAAGTCTCGTCTCCAAGCCACCTTAGCATAATGGCTTGTCCAAACTAAGAGGACGGATGAAAAGCTAGTCTTGGGATTCAGTTATCTGGTTTTCTTCAATTTGATTCCAGGAGCTCCGGGGCAATATGGTGCATGTGCCTGGGACCTGGAGCGAAGAAGTGCTCACCTCCAAATGAACTGCACTGATTTCCACAGCTTCTTGCCCAGCACCTTTGTCACAGTGAATGTGCCGTCTGCCCCAGTGGCTGCAATGCTGAGGTTAAGAGAGGCAGGGTTGTCTTAACTGGGAACATCTTTGACAGCCACCCTCTTGTAGGCCAGGAACAAGCCACATGACTTACATGGGCACTCAACACCACAGGGCAAACAGGAATTGATCTTGCAAGGGGATGCATGGGTTAAGTCCCAGTACTTGAACGGGAGCTCAGGGCATTCGGATGCATTCAGGGCCTTGCTGATTCAAGCTCATCAATGACTGCAGGCAAAAGGGGCTGGGGACAGGTAGTCTGTTATTCAAAACTTCTGCTTATAAACCCTTTGCTGAGTCACTGAGTGGAAGGAATGAAAATCAGGAAAAATCAACTTGTGTTGCCAGATTATCTGCAAACAGGCAAAGGTACTGAAACTAGTGAACAGTTTGCTTCAGGCACTTCACCTAGCACTGCTCCCTGTTCGGTCCCCTCCCCCAGGCCTGATTTTCTTTCGATTCAGCGACCTCTCTCCTCCTGGCATTTCTGGTTGGCAGTGGTGGAGGTACTTGGTTAGGATTCAATACCACGAGGGGTTTTAGCAGCTGCAAGCTGCTTTTTTTTCCTTTAGCCGCTCAACAGGAGGTAAACAAAACTTCTAGAAGGGTGACCTGAGTGATTCGACTTGGCAGGTTCAAACAGCTTCAGTCCTCATCTAGATCCACCGGTAAAAGTCAGATGCTTCTTTGCCATTCTGCAACTTAGCAAGAAGCTCTCAACAATCAACGGGTCAAGCCAGGGAAGACGAGGCAGGGTTTGTGGTGGGGAACAACTTGCAGAGCATTGCTTACATTTACAGTTTGCGGCATAACTTCCAGGGATCCCGGCTGTGACTGGGGCTGCATTATTCTAGGCTCTGTATAGATACCCCATTAGGAAACAGGCCCTGCTCCAATAAACTTACAATTTAAGGAAACAGAACAGAGAAAGGATGGGAGGGGAAATAGAGACCTAATGAAAGGGCAGTGCCTTACCCAAAGGCTCCTATTAAGTGCATGACAGGGAAAGAAACAGAACTCCTTTACCCTGACCCCTTATCCAAGAATGTGTTTAATCACATATGGAACTTAAAGCAGGTGTGTTATCCCATTAACTTTAATTAAGCACATGCTTAAATGCTTTTCCTGGATTGGAGTATATATACAGTATATTTATCATTCAGCTCTTCCTTCTGAAACCAAAGCCTCAGCAATGGTTGGTTCAGCTTCAACATTCAGGTTTGAATCCAGATTTCAGTACACCCCACCATGAAGAAATGTTCAAGCTCAGGCCTGTCTTAGAGCCCGCCTCCCTCCCCCCTGCAAAAAAAACAAACCCCAAAACCCCAGGTAGATGAATTGTTTCAAGTCTCCCGAGCCATTTTTCCTTGACTTTCTAACCCAGCTCTGCTTTATGATTGACCTGTGCTTTACATCCCCATACATGAGTTATCTATAAGTGACCTCTCTTTGCTACCAAATGCATCATTTTCCTTTGTATGTTGTGAATACATATAGTCTTCTACAATAATTTTGGTAACAGGTGTGCAATCAAATAAAACTCTGGCTTGTGGTGCAAGCATGTACTCTGGGTACCTTTAAGAAACACCTGGATGCTTATCTTGCTGGGGTGATGTGACCCGAGCTGACTTCCTGCCCTTTGGGCAGGGGGCTGGACCCGATGATCTCGCAAGGTCCCTTCCAGGCCTAATGTCGATGAACTCTATGAAATGTTCAGCATTGGGAAGACATACCGAGTTGTTATTAGTTGTGTTTATGCAAGGTACTGAGTAGAGACAGTGGCTCTTGGGTACCAAGCAGTAGAAGCAATAGGAGAGCATCCTTTCTCCTTTTGCCTTGGTCTCTGTTTGGAGTTGTACTTCTCTTGGAGATAGTCATGAGCGCATGCTCTTTTGACCATTCCATGCCGGGACCAGCATCCATGTGTAAATAAAGGAAGTTTTACAATGAATATAGGTAGGCTTTATGTCACTGATTTCTTGTTCAGTGACAAACTGATCTGGAAGGCCCCGGACACTAGGCCTGTGCGAAGCAGCTAGTATTTGCTTCGGATTTGGCCAATTCGGAGGACAGTGATTCGATTCGGTGATTCAAATCGCTGTCCCGAATCGATTCGGCCGAATCTGATTCAGAGACCAGGACTAAGAGAATCACCAAAGCTCTCTGAGTTGATTCGGAGAGTTTTGAATTGATTCGGACCTTTTCATTGGTCTTCTGATTCGATTCGGACTCTGAGATTCAGCCACCAAATGGGGCTGAATCTCCTCTGAATCGAATCAGCACCCAAAAGGTTCACACAGTCCTACCAGACACCTCTTAGCACCTGGCAGAAAGGCAACGCCACTGACTGCAGTCTAAAGGGACAATGTTGCATACAAATGTTTATCCCTTTTTAAATCCTGAGGTTTCTCAAGTTGAATGCTTAAACTTTGGAACCAAGTCTCCAGTTCTGAAAATCACTTAAAACACATGATTAAATGCGTCCCGGAATGGGGACACTGTCCAGAATCAGAGCTCAAAATCAGTTCAGTCGGCTCTTCAGAAGTGCTGAGCTTCCACAACTGCTTTTGAAATCAATAGGCCTTGCAGGTATATGCAGAACTTGTGAAAAGCAGGTCAAAATTATTTCAGTGCCTAAATATCGTTTGAAGTGCCTTTTAGTGACCTGCAGGCAATGCAAGGTGCTTCAATATATTGCCTTGGCAGAACATGCTTTACCTTTCATCATCAGTTTTTGGAGTCCTAGAATGGCAAATGGTAGTGGTAATTTATCCACTCTTAGATTAAGTATGAGAGTCGAGTGATGCCTAAAACTTTGCACAGAAGCATCCAGAGCCTTCACTGAAGTCCTGCAAAAAAATGTAATAAAACGTTTAGCTAGTTGACACCTTTCTCAATTTTTTTTTCCTTTAAGGTTTCCTAAAAAGCTGATGTTATGAGATTCTTGAGTGGTCATTAAAAAAATTAAAAATCAACAGTACTTTACAAATATCTTTGACTTAAATTGCCCTATATGTCTCTTGATTAGTTCTATCAAAAATTCAGTTCCTGACCTTAAAATTCAACAACTGTTGTTAACAGTAAGAAGCTACATGGTACAAGTGACAAAAAACAGAATAAAGTAAAGACACAACAAATAAACTGCTTGTGATATGGGTATTTTTGGAATAAATTGACTTAAAAAAAAATATGGGCATTCTAGTTCATCCACGGTTTGAATGTTAAATGGGTTAGGGATTCTGATCATGAATGGGAGAAAAGATAAAGGAGGTGGCCATTTGAAATAATTAACAAAAATAAAAAATAGTACCGTGCAATATAGAGAACCCTTGTAAAAACATGCCAATCAAGAAATAATCCATTGCAACAATGAAGCGGGACATTCAACTTCCAGATGTGTTTATTTTAACCAATGACTGTCAAAAGGGACTGAATGGATTAACATAACTGATCAAGCAAAATATACTTTTCTATAAATATTTGACCGGTGGCTACACTTGCGATTCTAGGTCTTTTAACTCTGAAAAATTGTGTGTTAGTTATAGGCAAGATATTTTGACATCAGAACTGTCAGAAACGTGGAAGAGAATTATTTTCCTTTAACATGCTTACAGCTAAAGCATTGGCTTCTATTCAACTAATGGAAATGTTAGTGCTTAGTGCCCTGCATGCCTTACATTCTTAAAGTAATACAATTCTGTATTAAAATCTATTCCAGTTGCTTGATTTATGAAAATTGCTAAAATGTGCTGTATTTGTACTGAGCTTTTTGGATCAAAAGAAAAAAAAAAGTTAAATATAGTCAATTTTTAAGCAGAGAGAGAGAACAGTTATTCTGATCTAATATGTCAAGCTGGAGTTCTTATAGACGTTTCCCATATCCAAAGCGTGACAATTTTATTTCAGAGGGTGACAACATCTTGAGAATTTGTTGCAACTTGTGGACAAAGTCGTGGTTGATTTGCTCTGCAACATTCCTTGGATTTTGTAATATGTCAATACATCGTGTTAATGCAAGTTTAAAAAGGAGAAAAGAAAGGAAAAGCTCCCTTCCTTTTTTAAGTATGAGTAATCTATCCAAATCCTACTGAGGCACACAAAGGAACACTGGCAATTTTCCCTTTCATAAAATGCGGACTTTCTTTAAATACTTCCTCCTCGCGTTTTCAAAGCATGGTGCTATGAAATGAAGGGGAAACGACACCCTTAGCCATTGAAAAGGAGATTATGTAAAAGTGGTTGGAGAAGCCAGCCGTGTTAATGCAAATACAAGTATGATCTTATTCATAAGTTGCTATTGTGCTAAAAGTACACGCGTTTCCTAGATGTGTCATCTACAAAAAAAAAAAAAATGTTTCACCATGTAAATGGTGGGTATGCTTAAGGATGCATTACTTGTGTTTATTGCCTCTTTGGCGTTTCACAGGATGTGAAATACATTTCATTAAAGGAATCAAGGGTCCAATTTTTCCATCGTGCTGAACACTCGATTTCAGTTGGAGTCAATGAGAGCCATGAGCAAGCAGAAGATTTTGTGCAGTGGATTTTGTGCTCCCAAAGCTCCTGGGTAGATGTCTGTGGGGAGACAGGAGACAAGACCCAATTCCTTTCTGACTTAAGGCCAAAGTTTGCCTTGTGCTGGTACAGAGAGGTGCTGAACATTGATAATGCCTATTGTTTATGATTGGAGTGGAGGGCAGTCTCAAGCCTCCTAGACACTTTGCAGAAATCCTGTTACAATATTTTTGCAATGAGGTAAATTCTACTGATTTCAAATGAGACTGGCCCTGATGTAGCCAAACACTTGAGCAGATGTTTGAGTCCCATTTTGTAATTACCAGTGAAAATGCATGCTGAATTGGGGTCATAATCCTGATTTGCACCTTGATAAGCAAGAAGAAGAGCAAATGGGATGGTGTAGTCAGGGATGATCCCGCCTTGAGTAGCCTTGTGCGGTCACTTCTAGCCCTGCTTTCTTATGATCTTAGATTCTTGATTTGGGTCAACAGTAACACGGAGCAAGGTATAATCATTTTGAACATTGACTTTGAACTGGAATCCAAACGATGTCTGGAAGCAAATGAACCAGAAAGGCAAACTACACTAGCAAAATCCCATCATTTCAGAGTGTCCAAAACACCTAGTTTTCTGAACTTTAACTGAAGAACAGAGCTTTTTCTTGGTGAATAACCTGGATTTTTGCTTGGGGACTGGTATATGGTCTGAAATGGAAGTATTATAGTTTCTAAGTTACACACAAGCAAAGTCACAGCAGCCTTTTAAAGTGACTTTTTGGAGTAGTTAACCTCCTCTTGGAACCAATACTTGTTTATCTTCTTGGATTTCCATGGAGCCTCTTTGATAGCGTGAGGAAGCTGGAGGTCTTGGGTGCGTGTTTTACTTTTGATAGGTTGAGAAACCCTAATTAATCTTCATTATGTGGGACCTTTTAAAACAGATGCCTATATCAAGTGCCCTTCCTGTTCAGGTCTAGTCCAGATGAGTTCTTAGCTCATTCTATAAGACCCTAGGGTCTTATCATACTAAAGGCTGTTCAGTATTTGATGAGGAAATGATTATAAATTCTTCCTACTTGGTCCTACTTACTCATTTGGCAGCTCTTACCAGTCAAAACAGTTTTTATTAGGCTGGTCATTGGATTGCCTTTGAGTAGCCCCCTCCATGAATTTTGACAGGTAAGCACTCCTTAAAGAGGAAAGTCTCTTTTTCGCAGACCTGACCTCTCAGACAATGGAAATCATTCCTGTGGTTAAAAGGACAATTCACACACCCATGAGAAGGAATATTCTCCTCTTTTAATTTTTGTTTTGGAATAGAAGCATTAAAACGGTGGGGAGGAGGCAGAACAATCGTGGCCTTTCATGCTTCTGAATACAGAGTCAGAAAGAAGGCAAGATAGAGGTGCATCCATAACTGACTTATAGTTAGTCTACAAGGTGCACCTCTACCTTGCCCTCTGCCTGGTTTCAGCAGATGAACACAAACCCTCTAAGTCTGTGCAAAAAGAAGTAGGGAGCTAAGGCTCCAAGGGACTCGTGTGTGATTGAGTCAGAAATTCTTCATAACGGAAGACTTCGCCAGCGGGCAAACACCTTTATCTTTACCAACAAATTCTCGCTACCATTATGTAGGAGGTACGGGGAAATCATGTACATTTGCAAGGGTTTTTTCCCAGTTTCCATCAACATTGCAGTCCTGGTGAAATTATCCAGACAGCTCTATTTTGCATCCTTGAACTTTCAAAGCTCCACCACCACTGGAACGATGTTCAACATGCACGACAGGTTGGACTAAGGTTCTCTGTCTCCTTCCATGAAATGGCCACTATGCCAGAGGAGAAGAGAGAGGGTCAGCAGCAGAGGATGAGTAGCTTTGAGTTTCACCCATTCAGCACCACCTGGAGATTGTCCCTTGTAGGAGGAAATCCTCAGCTGCTCAATTAGGTGCTCAGATACCACAAGTATGGGTGCGGTAGAGGTGCCTGGATAGAGTGGAATTAAGCAAGGGCAGCACAGAAGAGATTTACTAGGGCTGAGGGTCTAGCTTTACACCTGGTTTCATAAATACCTAGGCAATGAAAACACAGATTTCCAGAAAGTGAATGACTTTGCCTTAGAGATCAATTCCCTGTTGGATATGAGCACATTGGATCTTTGTCTGAAACCTTTGTTGTAAAGGGTCACATTTCTGAATGTTTGTCTAAGACTCTGAATATAACTTGATATGCATCCTGTTAAAAAAAAAAAAAAAAGGCTTACTAAATATAGGTGCCTGCTTATTTTTTTTATGATTATTTATTTACTGTTTTGATGGAAGCATGGAAAGAAAGTTAACTTCTCCCCCCTTGGTTTATTCTTTAATCTATCAAAGGAATTATGAAATCTTTTAAAAGATCAAACGCTAAGATTCTTCACAAAGGTTGTCACAATGAATTCATTTGCAGATCTTTCATCCCTTCTTCCCCACTGTGCTGAAATAATGTTGACTATTTTCCCCCTGTCTCTTTCTCGCTGCCGAGATCCAGTTGCAAAGGTTGTTGCAAGGACTCCGTCTCCCACTCTCTTCCCACCTGGCACCAACATATCCTGGAAACAAAAACGCAGGTGTTGATACCTTAGTGTTCCTGTGTTGTCCAAATATGATCTCATAAAAGAAGTGTTTGGGAAGGTGGGTTATAATATGACGGAGCTGAGAGAAAGAAACAGCAGCCAAGAACACGCTGCCCAGATTCCTCTTTTTCATTGATAGTACTGCCTATGTATTTAGAGATCAGATCTTTTTATTGTTTGAACGTCTTACTAGTACCAATCAACATTTCTTAAACCCCCTTCAACAGCTATTTAGAATGCCATGAGTTTCTAACTCTTTTGGATTAATTAGGAGTTATGGAAATGAGCAAGAGCACACTGTATAGCATCAGTGTGCACAGAAAATTAATTGATAAAATATTTCTTGCTACTCCGTTCCCTATTGAAATCTTTTTTTTTTTTTTTTTTTAAGCAATGAAGGATCGTTTGAGATTTAGCACTGAGATTTCCTTACAGGGTGGTTTTCTTTATTCAGCTACTTACTGTATGGAAAGAAAATAGTTCCAGCTTAAAACCTGCTGAGTCAAATGAATAGTAAGATGTGTAAAGTCTTAGAACATAATCATCTTCTCAACAGATGAAGTGAATCCTAGACCAGGATATTAATTATTTTTCTGCTGTTGGTCTAGACTTACATCAGGTGAAATCAATGAAGGCACAAGAAGTCAGAGCAGAACAATAGTTGTGATTCAAGACCAGTGGGTCTAATGTCTTGTTGGTAGTGTTCCTACTGATGACATTCCACAAGTATTATTTGAATATAATTTACAAAGTCTATTGAAGGGGAAAATGAAGTTATAAGGATAGCAAATGAAAGTCACTGGTTAGGAATGCCAACAGGATGGATTGTTCAATTTTGAGGGTGCTATCCTGGGACCAGGAGATATAGGTTCAGCTTCTTGCTCCAGCACAGACTTCCTGAATGATCCTGGACAGTCACTTTGGGCTAGTTTTTTAAGTGCCTAAAGATGCAAAGAGCAGTCAAGGTTCTTTGGGTAAATCTGATATCTTTTATTAGACCAACTCAAATAATTGGAAAAATTATTCTTTGCAAGCTTTGGGGTATAAATACCCTTCATCAGGCTGAGGCAGCATCTGCAGTTGGTGTATGCTCTTCCTGGATGGAATAAGTCCAAGGCTGGTATGCATGCAAGACAGGCAGTTAGTAAAGATGTAAATTGAGGAGTCAGCGAGTGAGAGATAAGTGGAGGGGAGGGGAAATGTAGCTGGTAAATAGTGGAGAGGTACCGTGGGAGTTAGGCAGGTTATAATGTGTCATAAATCCAATGTCTATAGTCCATGATTTTTTGTATCCAGTAGGTTGATGAAGTGAAGTTTGCAGGCTCATCTGTGAAAGGTGGTTTGTAAATTCCCTTTGAGGATTAGAACTGAGAGATTGGATAGAGGGTGGTTATCTTGAGATAAATGTGCACCCACAGGTAACTGGGTATTCTTGTCTATGATAGATTTCTGGTGTAGACTGATACCCCTGTAAAGATGCACCTGCTGGGATCTTCCATCACTCCTAGCCACCTAATTCCCCATGACTCCTCCCTATGTGTCTCAATAACACGCCAAACTCTCCTAATTCATCTCATTGAAGAGCTGTCAACAAGCTCATTTGAATTCTGGACTGAATTCCCCATAGTTACAGAAATACTCAGAACTAGGTTTAGACAGGCTACAGAAGTGGGCGGATGGTAATAGGATGGGCTTCAATGTGGATAAGTGCAGGGTGCTGCACCTGGGGAGAAGGAATCCACAGCATACATACAAGCTGGGGAGCTCCCCCATTGTGAGCACAGAGGTGGAAAGGGATCTTGGAGTCATTATTGACTTCAAGATGAACATGAGCCGCCAATACCAGACTGCAACCAGCAAAGCCAACCGCACCTTGTCATGCATCCAAAGATGCATCTCAAGCTGGTCCAGAGAGGTGATGCTCCACCTCTACACGACTTTGGTCTGGCCTCAACTGGGGTACTGCATCCAGTTCTGGACACCGCACTTTAAGAAGGATGTGGCCTGCCTTGAGAGGGTCCAGAGGAGGGCCACACGCTTGGTTGGAGGTCAACAGGGCAGGCCCTATGAAGAGAGGCTGAGGGACCTGAACCTGTTCAGCCTCAGCAAGCGGAGGCTGAAGGGGGATTTGGTGGCTGCCTACAAACTCGTTAGGGGAGATCAGCAGCAAATAGGAAGGGTCCCATTGTGCCCAGCAGCACCTGGGGTGACGAGGAACAGTGGCCAGAAGCTGCTGGAGAATAGGTTCAGGTTAGAGATTAGGAGGCACTATTTCATTGTCAGGGTAGCTAGGATCTGGAACCAACTTCCTAGGGAAGTGGTCCTCGCTTCTACCTTGGGTAAATTAAAAAAGAGGTTGGATGAACACCTGTCTGGGATGAACACCTGTCTGGGGTCGTGTAATCTCAGCGTGTGCTCCGTGGCGGGGGGTTAGACTAGATGATCTACTTAGGTCCCTTCTGACCCCTAACTTCTATGAAACTATGAAACTAGGTTTTAAAGTATAAACCCTTCTCTTCCTTTAACCATTTTGACTCTCCAGTAGCATCCATTTTTCCAAAGTTCCTATCTATAAACTAAATATCCCTCTCCCCTCAACAACTTAAAAGATAAATAATAAATCAGAGCTACATAGGTTCAAATATACAGCACTGTTCCATTGAATGGACTGAAATCATTGGCAAGATTTAAACTGGCTTCAGTGAGCTTTGGATCAGGTGCATAATTCAATATATGCAGAAAATACAAATCTATTTTATGTTTCAATTTGTACAGTAGACATTGCTGAGTTAAAAAAATTGTGTGATTTTTATAACCAAAGAGTAAATTTAATGCCTGCTTAGTAGACCAAGCTATTATGCATTCCAAATTACCATTAAATCAGGGTTCAATGTTGCATTGTAATGAAGACGTATAATATCTGACCTATGCGTTAATTAAGTTTCCAATATGGAGAGGTTCTCATCTTCGTAAACACAAATGAGAAACTAATTTATACATAAATAAAGCTTTTTGATTGATTTCTGAGAATGAAAGGCAAATCTTTCAGGTCTCTCCTCCTCCTCCTTACAGAAGAGTCCAAATTTTAATTGAGAATGATCACCTTTCTAAAGGTATTTTGAACCCTCTATGAAATTTAATAGAGAGTCAGAGCCTCACTATAGAGTTCTTTTCTATAGATTTTTACTCTTCTACAGATCTCACACTCTATTAAATTCTTTTGGGTTTTAGAATATTTTTTTCTTTTACCGGTTTCATCCCTATTCAATTAAATGGGATTTTTCCATCAGGGCCTTGATTTCATGCATTCCTGAACTCAGAAAACATTGATTATGTCATAACTATGTTCTTTGTTTTCCAAAAGGTTAATTTGTTCAGGGACTCCACAATAGGTGGGCACTGAAGAAATGCACGTAAGTACATTTTCCAAGGTACCTCTGTGGAGGGATTAAGCTGATTTTGCCTTAAATCTTTCTTGACAACAGTTCTGTTGATGGTGAAAGACAGAATTGTTCTGCTGTGGCTGAGGAAGTCACAAACTTCGATCAAGTCTTGGACTCAATAAGCAGTACAAAAACATAGAAAAACATCTATCAGATAAAGGAGAAAGTCCTATCAATTCTGGACTCTGCACATGACTTGATTTTCCTGTTCCGGCTCCTCACAATGATTTAGTAGGATTTTTTCCGGTGATCTGCAGCTCTGAAATTATAGATATAGATGATATTGATATAGATATGCACTATATAAATGCTAATGACAAGAATGTAGACTTAATTCTAAAACAGCTAAGGCTGAACACACACAAAGATTTCATAGACATTAGGGCTGGAAGGGACTTTGCAAGGTCATCGGGTCCAGCCCCCTGCCCAAGGGGCAGGAAGTCAGCTGGGGTCAAATGAAGGAAAAACTAAGCACCAATACTATTGCATATTAGAAAGCAATGAACAGCGGCTCAGGCTACTGTTGTAAGTTGTCCATGATGGCTATATATAATTCAACCTGTTGCATAAAATTGCTTGTGAAAGTCAGCACAACTACAGTGGTAATGGGTGAACCGTTTCATTTAAAAGAACTGTAATAATGGGTCTTTAAAGTTTCATGGGAGACTCATGGATTGATATGACAACCAAAGGAAATGTTTATATGTAGATGAAGCCACTAACATATTTCAGCTGGTTAAAATTAATTTAGTGAGGTTATCACTTTTTTGGATGTTGTCTGTTTAGGGGCACTATCTATGGGATGCATGGAATAGATGGAGTGAGTTTTATTGCCATGGCTACCATTTCTATACTCTTCCAATACTCCTGGGTCCATTTTGACACCACTATGCTGATCCTAGGCTGTCTCCTTATCATATCAGACCATGAAGAAAGACTTATATGATGCCTCTGCTTCAACCAGCATTAGTTAAATCCTCACCACCAACTGGAAGATGAGACCCAGGTTTCTGTTGCTGTTTTCCTTCCTCTCCTTATTTCTCTCCTCTCTCTAAAGAGTCTAGCATAGCTGGCCAGGACAACTCCACTATTTGCAACCCTGCTATGAGCCTGTGACCAATAGGGCACCTCAAGGGCCTTATACAGCCCAGTGCTGATGCACGTTTGCTGGATCTTAGAGTAGCTGGCAAACGCATGTACCCATAATCTATTAGGGCTGGACTCGATGATCTTCTGAGGTCCCTTCCAGGCCTAATGTCTATGAAATCTATGAAATAATATTCCAGGAGTAAGGCTGCAAGACAGGGTGTGTGCAAGCACTCAAAAGATCCAAGAGTATTCTCCTGGTTTTGTTCTCACCATAGAAAAACCCACCAAGAGAGCACTATACAGAAGTTACGGGGCCCAGGTGCACTCATCCCAGTGGGCTTTGCAGGCTCCCAAAGAGTTGCAGGAGCTGCATTTTCTCTCTGCTGTTCGTTCCTTCTCTCCTTTGGGTGGGTTAGTCTTGTTTTGTTTGAAAGAAAACCAGGATTTTTGCACCAACAGCAGCAGATTCTTGGGGAAACTTTCTTTTTCCCCAAAAGAGGACCATCCATAACATCATCTAAAATAGTGTTGAGAGTTTTTCCTATAAACTCTGTATAGGTAAAAAGGAAAAGATTACATGACTATAAATCATCACACTTGTCCTGTAGAATCTTCTTATTGTCCTGGTGAATAGTATAAGCTCTTTAAAATAACAATTCATATCTTTAAGGAGGACGTGGAGAACATAATATTCTGCTAGAAGGTACCCGCTAGCCCATTATAGCCCCGTTTAGACATGGCAGGATCTGAGTCCTCTCCCCTCTCCCCACCCTTTATTCTATAAATGACACCCAGCACAAATCTGAACTGATGGCCTTTACCACCACAACACAACATAGACCCCTACCAGTTCATTTTAAGGAACAATTCACATTCATTTTAGCAGGAAAAGACTTATCCTCTATATGGACCATCCACTAAGGAGGGAAGATCCATGCTACAAATCGAATCAAAATTTTAACTAACCTGCTTGTAGTTCAAGAGTGGAGCAGGGGTAGATAAGGATGGAGAGACAGATGACACGTTGCAGCATCCGTCTAGGGAGAGCTTTAAAAACTGCATTAAGAAGAGAATGAGCAAAACACATGGGCATGTTATGGTTGTTATAAAACCCAATGACTAATAGTAATATAAAATAATAGAGCTATGGGTCAGATCCATTTCCCCTAGGAGAACGGGAACGTCTCATCTGAATTTTATGGCATTAAATCCAGCACTAAATAATAGGAAGAAACGTAGATCGCAACTACCCATGCCATATCCCTCATTGCGGGTAAACAGAGGACTTCTATTTCCATGGGCGTGAATTTTCATTGGCACTAAGTTTCCTGGTCAACTGTTTAAATGGAATTGTTTCTAATTAATTTTCAGCTGAGTTAGCATACACACATCACTAAGATAAGATGACTGTAAAATCAATGATAATATTCAGGTGTCATATTGGCAGGTAGATATTTCTTTGACAGGTTCATTTTAAGAATTAGAATGAAAAAATATAATTCAAAGCAGAAAAGAAAATGAAATGATAGCATGTTGCAAGAAAAATGATGGGGGGGTGGGGTGAGCGGGGGAAGAGTGATACCAACATGTTACAGAAAATGGTTTTTAACTTTAGCCCGACAGCTTAGTTAAATGTATAAAATGGTATTGTCTTAGAAGGTACATTTTTACAGGACTTAACATCTCAAAATCTCACGTGACATAACTTGCAATATCTTTAAACATTTGGCTGCCCTGCAGGGTGAATTCCATTGAATAATATGGACTATCTTCATCTAAAAGTGCTGGGATTTTGGTTGTAGCTGTGTTGGTCTAAAGACATAGGCCAGCAAGGTTCTTTGGGTAGACGTAATATCTTTTATTACACCAACTGAGTAATTGGAAAAAAGTTCTTAACAAGCTTTCGGTCACAACCACCCATCTTCAGATCACCCATTTTTAGTTCCTCAAAGGACCTGATCTTTAATCAAGTGCAAGTGACTGCCTTCAGAAGAAGGGTGACTGTGCCTGAAAGCTTGCTAAGAACTTTTCCCTGCAACTACTCAGTTGGTCTAATAAAAGATATCGCATCTACCCAAAGAACCTGGCCGGCCTTCATCTAAAAATGTCATTTCAGCAGCAGAAGTGGAATATTTGGACTCCATGATTTAGAAGGGGTTATTTGGCATGGTCTTGGAGCTGCCATTTCCTATTTGGAGATGCCTTCTTTTCAAATGTACCAGTTCGTTACTTGAAATCACTCCACCCCTCAATGTTGGACAACCAAGCTGTCTACCCAGAACTCC